>NC_056739.1:1275230636-1275298136 GCF_019279795.1 Protopterus annectens
TATGATCTTTCATATTGCATTCTTTTAACTGTCAGGGATCTGCAGGTAACAACAGAAGTGAGAGGTTTTTGTGAGGGGATAGTGCATCAGTAGATTTCTCAGCGGTCCTACCAGCATTTACTGGAACAAGGGACAGATAAAGACTAATACAGGTTTATGCAGTGTTGAAATCTGAGGGTTTAGTAAGGATCTGGTGGGTTTCAGTATGGTGAAGGCTGGGGGGTAGGAAATGGAAATACATTTATTTATTTATTCATCATTTATAATTGGGTAGGGAGCCTGATTCAAACTGATTTCATTCATGACTCAGCCTGTGGACAAGATTTGTCACAATATTAATGCAATACACAAATATATGATGTAAGAAAACTATTAATAATCATATTACAGGACAATTAGCTGCACAAATGATTAGGCACGTTTTCTGGATAATAATTATCAATAACAGCAGAAGATACAAAGTTTTAGGGTTGTACAGTATATGTATTCTTATACACTGACTATTTATAGCATTAGCCAGTGGTCATAAGTACCACTTCACCAGACAAACAAGTGACTACTGATGTAGACCAGGCACAACAGAAATGATACCCACTGTGCTCTGTTTGAGTACTAATTCACAGCATTCTTACACTTAGTAGGTGCCTAGTCACAGTACTAAGGGAAAACAGAACATATCAGTGGGTAATGACAAGTGATTGGCTGCACTTAAGTATTGAAGGAGTGCAGGAAGTAAGGTATGCATTGAAGAATTATAAAAATACTGACGCCTTCTATTTAAAGTGGAAAAGTCAGAAGACAGAACTCTTCAAAAACAAGAAGGTAGTCTCAAGGATAAACTGGTAGAAGGGGAAGAAGGTTTCAGTAATAGAGTTGTTGATGTGTATAATGAATATGATGTGCAGTGCAATGAGTTAGACTATAAATGTACTTAACAGTTACCCATTGGCACAAATGTTTTAGCTTTGACTGCAGCATCACTGACCTGGGTGTGGTAATGAGTCTGGATTGCTGGAATACCGACCAGGATGGGCAGGAGTGAGTACTGATAGAGTCTTCTCTGTCCCGAGGGAGAGATGAGGAACTGGCAACACTTGTAACAACTCATAGTGATGACAAATGTAGTGATGAGGCACTGTGTTATCTTGGAGGGGGGATACAGTGCACTGGGACAACATTCATCATATACTCTTCCACATGAAGATAAAAACAAGGAAACCTGGACTGGGGTTCCTTTCTGTATGATGTGCTGGACTTTCATCTGTTCAGCCTTTTAGCAGTGCAACAATCTGTCACTCCCCACTCTGTAAGCTGACTCTCCAAACCAGCACAGGTCATTTACAGATGATTACAAGGGTCACTAGACTTGAAGGAGAAAGGCTCTGCCTGGGAAAGGCAGTAGGCCCACTGAAAATCTCCCTATTATACCAGATTCAATATGGGGCACAGCAGAGGAGTGTCAGAAATGTGAAAACAGCCCAGGTCATCTAGAACAAGGTCTATGGTGGTATTAAGGCTTAGAGTGCCAAAGGAAGGATCTCCTGCAATATGAGAAACTACAGTAATTTAAAAAATAAGTTAATTGCAGGCATTGGTTTTTGAATGAAGAGCTGATATTATGAGATTACAGATACCAGCTATACAAGATAAGGGCAGGGATATGATATGATATGATACAGCATACTGAGAAGAGATTAGAGTCCAAGAGGAAGAGAGTACTGTGCTGTACATTAAAACATCTGTAAATGTCTGACGAAGAAAGGAGATGATGGCTATGTTCTCAGTGGCAAATTTAAAGCTGCAAGTTCTGCTGCGGTAAGATGTTGGAGGATCATGTTGGACATTTATGGAGTATACGGCACCTGCAGCTGAAGAATATGGCAGGCTGAGTTGTAGGATAATGAAATTGCCAAATAGAAGGGAAACTATAATAATAAGAGACTTTAACCTGCCTCTTACGGATCAAAGCTGCTCATTTCTAGGGCCATGAAGGAAAGGGAGCTGGTGTAAGTATGTGCTGAAGCTGAGGTGGAGCAAACAGTGATAACATCTGCAAGAACAATGTTTGAAATGTAATGTTTCCCACTATGGGGTTTCTGAAAGATGCTTCAGTGAGAGTGACAGTGAGGTGACCTTGCTACTGTGAGATGTCTACTTACTGATGGTACAAAAGGACCAGTATTTAAGGATGACATACAGAATTACAGAGGAGTTCACTTTGATAGGTTAAAGAAAATTATGTGTTGGAACTCAACAGGACTCTTTATGAGGTATGCATAAAGCGTGGAACTGCATTTTACTCTGTAGAGAAGCTTTTAATTATGCATTAATAAAAATGTCTAAAGGTAAGGCAACTTGAATGACTTAATGCAAATATAAAGACTTCTACAAGGCAAGTAAATAGAAGGAATTGTTTACGTGTATCGGAGACTGCAAGAGCACTAGGTCTGCTATTACTGAAAAGTATAAGGAGGTGGGGATCAAGCTGACCTGGCAATCAATATTCATGAGGGAAAAAGACAGTATGGTACCCACATATGTGGAAAGATACGGGATTGTGATGATAAATGAACAGATGGGAAATGGAAAACCATTTATTGGTGCAAATCATTGGTCTACAGGCATGGCACATGGTATCAATTATCTGTTACAATCCCTGCAGATACAGTAAAAAAGGCTATGCAGTTAAAAGAATGTGAATGGAAATATGCTTGGGAATCAGGTTAGAATTACCTGCAAGTGTTCTTATGAAAATGCAAAACTTGTTTAGTCTTTCTGTGGACCCTGGTGTGGTAGCTCTTGACTGAAAAAAGACTGTAGCAGGACCTTTGAAGAAGAGTGGCCCCAGTAGAGATTCTGGGAGCTATAGATCAGTAATTCTCCTTTCTGTCTTGGAAAAGTTAAGGAGGGTTCTACTAAAGGAGATTTACCATAGTTTTATGGAGCTCAGGTCCTATGAGTCTGTCCTAACACAATTACAGAATTGAATCAATACAGAAGGTGGAAGAGCATTGTCAACGAATGTTGCATACATCTCAGTGTTGTTACAGCATATAACACAAAGCTGCACAGGACACTGGAAAGAAATTAAAAATTATGGAATGGGAGTAACATGGTATCAAACAGAAAATAAAGTTTTATGACTACAGTTGAATCTTCTGAAGAAAGATCATTTATTACCATAGGCTTTGTTGCTGGTTCATGCTTTTTCCCAGTGTTTTCTCACTAATTGTACTAAATTAGAAAAGGGAGACAGCCTTTTATCTGATGATGACTATGACTGCCTTAGTGGTCATTATGAGGAGCAATACTACACAGGTATTTGTTAAGACTGGCAGACTGAGTTGATAGATGGCATTTGGGTTACAATATCACATATTTGTGTTAAGACAATTCCCAAGATTATGTGCAAGTTTAAAGAAAATATTTCAGAGGTTTCAAAGCAGAAAAATAGTAAGAATCATAATATCTTCTATACTGAGCCATGCATTTCAATGTGCGGCAAGAGTGAAAGAGCATATATAATGCAGGGATTGTAGTCTTTTATTTATTTTTTGATAACTGGGTAAGTAGGCTGTCCTAAGCACATTTTTCAGCATTAAGCCAGAACACAGAAAAAGAAAGCAAAGCACAAAAGTGTGGATTCAACAGTTGTTGAAATCATCATTTTCTTCTATAATACCTGACTGGGATGTTAGAAAAGTGCAAGGAATGCTGTTACGATAAACAGAATGACAGATTTAGGCTGGTATTTATAGTCATTATGTGAACACGTAAAGTCCATCCATGCTGTTTGCACATTTGCACAAGAAAGCAGCTATTCAGAGAAGCCACTTATGCTAATGCGCAGTGGCCATGAATGAACTTGAGCAAATAATGACATAGTAATAAGAAATTATGTAAATCCTCAAATGCTAACAAGTCCATCTCCCATCTTTTTGCAATTCATAATCACAATCTGGTGTGTTTCCACTCTGCAGTTTTTTATAAAAGGTGGACTCAAACTTTTCTGTCTACTTTGCAGTCTGTGATGATGTTTTCCCCTTGCTGCAGCATTGCTATTTCCCGGTGAGCTACTTTTCTTGGCTGAGCCAAAACCTCAGGCACCCAGTGGCACTCACCAGCCAAGGAGACTGAGTATAGGCAGAGAATAACTCATTATAATTTTGATAATCAGGATACTTGATAGATTTAGAGTGAACAGGGATATTGTAAGGGACTTAGTGAAAAATGTATGGCCACATAAGGCTACTGGGAAGATGCAAGGCCTTCTTATCCCTGCGGATACTAAGGTATGTATAGCACTCACTATACTTGCTGAGGACTTTCCAGAGAAAGACTGGGGACACATTGGATATCTCACAGATGTCGGCCTCAAGAATACTTTATCAGTTCCTGGATGTACTCTTGACATGTGTGGATCAGTACATCTGTTTCCTGGTGTCACCACAGGACTGGGCCAGGACTATGAGTTCCTTTTATAGGATGGCACATTTCACCGAGATACTCGGTGTGGTACATTGCATCCATGTTGCAGTTAGGGCCCCATCTGTTACGTAGGTGGAGTAGTACCACAGCAGGGAAGGCTAACATTCCACTAACTGCCAGATAATGTGCAATGCATGTTTCTGCCCAGCAAACTGGTAGTGCACATGATTCGCATATCTGGCACACTAACTCATTCTATCACATCTTCCTGCATGCTAGGAACACCCAGTGGTCATCTTGTTGGCAAATGCATTTTTTTTTAATCATTTAAGTAGTTATTCATGGTAGAATGTATTGCTTAATACTAAACCACTTCTTCTTTGTTTTGTCTCCCCTCCCGCTTCTCTTGTTTTTTTTTTTTTCCTCCTCCGGTGGTGCTGGATACCCACTTAAGCCATAGCTCATGGCACCAGTGAGAGATCCAAGTGGAGTTGTTGAAGATAATTTTAATACATCTCTGTCACAAAACCGTATTGTCATTGAGAGAGTGTTTGTCATGATGGAGAGCAGATTTAGATGCCCTGACGAGTCTGTGGGTGCCCTTCAGTATGACCCATCTGCTACACAAGGAAGTTTACTGCATGTTGCATTTTGCACAACACAGTTATGTGCTGGTTTGTTGGTGAAATGACCCAAGCTGTCATTGCCGCTGTCAGTTCCACTCCTACTAGGACTAATGATTACCAGCCAGGAGCAGTAGTAAGGGACCCCATGCAGCAGGCATGTGCATAGCACACAACTGTCAGCTCTGCAGCTAATAACATGGCATCTAGTCTATAATTATGGGCCATGGCATTCAGGTTTGTGATTCCTTTCTTGTAAAAAAAACACATGAAAGTACTAACTGACGCATGCAGTGATATCTGTGGGCTGTGTTTGTGTGGTACATGATGGACTGTCTCCATTTATCAGACATTCCTTCTTATATTTAAATAACTGTTTTTATTTCAGAACAGGTACTCATATTATTGTTTATAAATTCGTGCCTGTCTGCTCATTGACACCAGTTCAGTGATGTGATAAGGCATCATATAAGGTATAATTACACGTTTTACTATTTTGCACAAGAAAGTTTGCTTTGGAACAGTACTTAAGTATGCATGTACTAAATCTCCTGAAATGGTAAAAAGTGTTATTTCAGTGTTTGACTGCTTTGAATTTGCCTTTCTTTTTACATGAGTTCATGCCGTGCAATTGAAGGGAAAATGTAGCACATTTTTTTTATTATGCACCGTTTACTATTAGCTATTTACTGTTCTCTCTTAACGTACTCTACATCAGATTGTTTAATTTTCTCATAAACAAGTTGTGTCCACAGTGACATAAATCATTTGTGCAGTTTTGAGTGTAAAGTGGCAACAGTGCTAGTTTAGATGGCAGGATACTCATAATCATATTTTTTTTGTAAGTAGTGTTTGTCTTAATAGTGTATAATATTTGTTTTATGCCCTGGGTAATTGTTATCTGAAAAACTGCTGAATTACAACTCTTGATAATGGATAGGCTATTACTGGTGTAAATCAGTGTAATTTGAATGTTATGACAAAGACAAAGACATGCATCTGGAGCATCTCTCCCTGGGCCTCTGCTGAAAATTGGCTTTGTTCCAAGTCGGACTTTCCCGGTAAACAAATGTTAAATAAATCAATGACATACAGCGTTCTTTCCAGAAATTTCCTATAATTACAAGCAGTACCATTACTGAAATGCATATGCAGAGTCTTAATAATGGGTTACATTCTGCACTCATATTTTCTGCAGTTAATTTTTTTAATTATTATTTTTTTTTCTTAATAACTCACAAAATCTCTGTTTAGAAGTCAAATTGTAAGTACCTGAAAAGTGTCATGCACAATATTTCCTAAAGATAGGATAGGTGATGGTATGTGTGATATGGACGAGGGGCAGTCATGTGATCTACATTATGACTTGCTGCAATGTCATGATCTACGTGATGTATGTGATCCTACAGCTACTGATCAGTGCTGTGTGTCCATTACCTCAAATGAGAGGTTCTGCTATGTGTAGATGAATGCTGATGTAGTCTGCATGAATTTTCTTGTGTTTGTCCCCCTCTGATTAGAGAAGCACTTGTAGTGTGATGTGATATGCCCCATGTGTGTGGACAGTGCCCCATCCTATTTCACTTCCAAAACATACTCCTATTTGAGCCTTGTAAGTCCACAGTAGTGTACGAATGGAGGTGGACATGGATGCTTGGTGTGCCACCATATACAGGTTAATGTGATCATGGCATAACCTGTACTCACTGCTATTTCCATGTAGTGATGGAAATGTTCATGTATACCTGGAAGTACTCTGATCATTTCTAGCAGACTCTCTGTGGCAGTGCACTGAGTCTTAACAATAACATGGCTCATTTGCTGCTGGGCAGACAATGCTTTGTATGTTTCCTGGGATAGCTGAGACACATGTCTGCAGTGTACCCCTTTGTAGAAGTGTCAGTGTGGACACTGTTACCTCTGAATTTCTGCCATCATCCATAAGGTGTTCTTGTAAGTTTAGAGAAACTGGTGTAGAGGTGCCTGGGTGTTCTCCCTGTACAACCTTTAGTGTAATGTCACTGTGTATTTAACTTTGTGATTCAGTGTCACTTCCTGCAGAGTTACTAACATGTTGTGGGGTGTGAGATCCTGCCATTAAACTTGGTAACTGTGTGCCACTTTCCTCATGCTGTGACATAGATAAAACTATGCTGCTATCAGCATTGGTATAGTGGAACTGTTTGTTGCTTTTGCTGTTGTTGACTCTGTGAAGAATTAATTGAATACATTAGTACTCAGATACTGGATAGCACTACAGTATGCTGTGTAATGAGATGTGCAGGACATTTACCATGCACACTTTGTTCAATATCATTATTTGCAGAAGTGGAGAGTGCACCGGTTAATAATAATTGTCATATATTACATGTAATCATTCCATTTCAGCATTCATTTCTCTATGTAAATATATCACTGTTGCCTGTTGATGTTGCTGATGTGGGTAATAGCCAATGTCCACAGTTCCTCTTATTATGCCAGTGTCATCATCCCCATGAACGGACAGGAGTTATTCCTCATCATGCGTTAAAGGAATAAGAGTTTAAAGCTCCACCAGTAATGCTATGGACAATTGCATTCTGCCTTGTCTTTGCTGTGTCACATCCTTTTGTATCGCTGATCCTCTTCTTTCAATCTGTTAACCTGCAGTTCCTTCTGCCAAGAGCATTAATGTCCATAAGCACCTGGTTCCAGGCCTTTGTCCTTGCAGCTTGATTGGGTCCTTTTTTTCCAAAAAGATGTTTGCCATATGTCCTAGGTGCTGCCATGATGATGTGGCGCTCCTCATGGCTAAAATTGTCCTTTCTCTGTCTGGATCAAAACGTTCAAAGTTTCAAGACTTCAGTCTTATGGTTTTGGCCTTTTGAAGTTTGAATTTTTGATTCACTCATCAGCCAAACTTCACAGCAATGAATGCATGCATACTTTCATTACAAATAAATAAAAGATCTGAGTCTAAAAGCATGTATGGTGAGACAACACCCATGTTTACAAATAAGTAGTCTAACTGTCCTAAATTCTTATACAGATCCCCTTAAGAAGCTTGAAGTTTCAAAACTTCAAACTTCAAAAGGCCAAAACCATAAGACTGAAGTCTTGAAACTTTGAACGTTTTGAATAGAGATTGCTGTACAGCGAGTGATGGGAAATTTACCGTTTTCCTCATTGCAGTGCAATCTCAGAGTTGGTATATTTAGTTAGCAGGAGATGTGGGGGGGCAAGCTCTCTTGCAAAAATGTAAAAAAAATGTTTTTGTTTTTATTTTTTTATTACATTTTCAAAGTTTCAAAACTTTGATCTTATGGTCTCAGCCTTTTGAAGTTCGAAGTTCTCAAACTTCAAGCTTCCAAAGTTGATACTCATATATACATACTACAAGTGCCAATTAGGCCATTTAAAGTGGTGTTCTACTAACCTGTACAACATCATCAACAAATTCATAGTACTATTACAAGCACTTAACATTACATTGTCATCTTAAGCCATTGCAAACAGACTTGTATCCCTCTGCTACCACTTTCCTGTATTTATTCTACCATTTTTCATTCATAACTGACAGCCAGAAATCACCCAGTAAAGCAGCATGTATCCTAACAAAACACTACATCAGTGAAAATGTAGTTTGTTGTATTTCAGTGACTTCAAATTCTCTACTAGTATCCTGTGTAGCATAATCAATAAATGGAAAAATGAATTGCAAAAATATCTTTCACATCTCCATTATGACTCCTCCTCCATACAAGTCCAGTCCTGCTGTCATGAATTACCATATATAAACCGCACTCATTTTCTCAGCATTTACATGTATCATGTGCATCTAACCATCAGGTTAATGAAAGACAACACCTGGTAAACTCATTTATCTTACATCAGTGCCAACTGCTTCCCAACAATTTATGACTGTTTATTATAGATTTCTTACTTGATTAAATTTGTTGTTTCCTAAACCATTTGCCACCTGTCTCAAGTGATTATGGCATTCTTACAGTTATTCATGTAAATTCATGGTCATTTATGTATTTTGTATGCATATTAGGCTTAGCTACACGTATCCCTATGAATCACAGTAATCTGTGAATGTGTAAGTTAACAAATCCATAAGTAGGTTTTCGATAACTGTGAATGTGCTGTGCATAGCTATGCTGAGCCACATTGTCCAAGCAAATGTGCAGACAACCCTAATCTGAAATATTTCTATGATTACAAAAGGGAAAATGGAGTCAGATACAGTTGAGTCTGCAAAATTATAATGCATAATACGTGCTCATCCTGCATAATGTGACACACTTCATTACCTTAATCACTCAGTATTTTGCATGACATGATAATGGCATCCATAGAAAGATTTATTTATACAGTAAAGTACAAAAAAGAATGGGAAAAGATTTTTTTACTGATGCAATAATGAGAAAGGCATGCTTAAATGAATGATTAATGCATGACCAACATTACAGCACAGAAACACATATAAATATAAATAACTTAAAAAGTAATATTTTCATAATTTAATTTTATTCACAATGGAAAGGAAATGTGAAACTATTTCTTTAAAGAAATATATATGTGACAAAGCAATTTGAAAAAAAAAACAAACTTGCCAATAATAGCAGTTCTATGTCTAATGTCCCTAAATGGCTCTGGCACTTTGAACTATTGCAGCATCTGTGAAGGCACAAGGCCACACTTCCAGCTGGTCTGACAAGGAGACCAAAATCATGGTAAACCCTCTTAGGAGATAGATTAAATAAAGGCATCTGTGTACAGCACTGAGTGGGGAAAAATGACATTTAGTAAGAGCTGGGTGAGTACCTGTCATCCCTGATAGGGATCACCTGCTCTGGCCACCAGTGCCATCACAGGTAGGATGACCTACAGAGGCATAGGCCTGACCAGCCAGCTGAGTGGATAGACGAGGTGACAGTGAGAAGGCCAGAGTTCTATAGTAAGTATTTTTACATGTTTTAAATCTTATCAAAAATAGGTTTAAAACACATATTATATAACTGCAGGAAAATGCAAGAAGAAATGTATGGGTAAGTGCAAATATGCATCTATATCTAATCCAAAGTTATGAGCAGGCATAAACATATCTGTAAACAGAAATGCATCTGCATACACATATGGCACGTTTATGTGCTGATGTGCTTTTGTGTATAAATAAAAATGTACATATGAGTGAGGAAATATATGTAAGTATATGCACACACACACACACACACACACACACACACACACATATATATATATATATATATATATATATATATATATATATATATATATATATCTGCAAAAGACTGGTGTAAATTTGAATAACTACACATAAACAGAAAATAATGTATTTACATTGACATAATTTCATATACTCTAGGTATCAGCTAAATAATTATTTGTACTACAGCCAGGTAATTGTTAGAAACAAAAGATTTGGTTTGTGTGGGACACAAAATATTTCTTAACATGATAATTCTGCTGAACAAAACCGCAAACGCGAACAGTGTAACAACCAAATAAACAAAAAAACAACAGTTCCACTGTGCACGAATACTCCTCTGTGTCTTGGGAATTACACTCAATACTGTGATATCACGATCCCACCAAAGATGTTATAAACGGCACAAAATGCTTGAAATAAATAAAATAAATAATTTATTGCAAAAACAGGTTAAGCGCCTGAAGAAGCTTGTATGTACACAAGTGAAAGAGCTTAACCTGTTTTTGCAATAAATTATTTATTTTAGTTATTTCAAGCATTTTGTGCCATTTACAACATCTTTGGTGGGATCGTGATATCACAGTATTGAGTGGAATTCCCAAGACACAGAGGAGTATTCGTGCACAGTGGAACTGATGTTTTTTTGTTTATTTAACATGATAATTGTATAAGACAGTCATTTCTTCCAAAATATTAACTGCACATACAAGATGACTGAACTCAGTTAGTCACCACACTCTAGGAAGAATAAAGGTGGGGGTGGAGGTTAAAGTAGCAAGTGAATGACCAGTGCAGAGGATACTGAAAAATGCAGTGTTTGATTAATTCTATAAGCATTTCTACTTAATCTCCTTAGATGCTTACAGTTATTAAGCATCAAATTATCAATGCACAAATTGCCATGAAATATTTCTAGTGCATGCATCTGTAACAGTAAATATGTTTTGTTTAATGTAAGTTGAACTGGAAGGATGTCATAACTTCCTTTCAATTGTTACATTTGTATGCTTGTGTACAGCTTGTGTACAGTTTGTCCCTTTGAGGCAAAGGTAAAAGTAGAACAAATTAACATGACAACAATTAAAACTGCAAGTACAGTGTGCAAGGCATAGTGGAAAACAGAAACTACAATAGAATTGTATAAACAGGTTGCAGAAAGTACCCATTTCCCTAAGAGGCAATCTGTACACAAACATAAAAATGTAACAGTTGGAAGGAAGTTATGCAGTTCTTCAACATGCATTGAGGAATAAATACGTATTAGCACAGATAGACTGGGTGCAATAAATGTATGAAAATCTGTGCTTTGATGTTTTCTTGCTTAGTAAATGAAAGTCTATAGGATAACTCACTAGAAATGTGTTCAGATAAGCACACAAATATGCACACATATTCAGCAAGACCAAGAATAACTTCATTGCCTTGTTGAATAGTAAACGTTATCATGCCAGAAATATTGTAAAACACACACAAGAGAAAGCTAAGCAACCATCTGCTATGCGTTCTCTATGCAGCAGACTAGGAGATTTTCTAAATCAAGTCCAAAAAAACAGGAGATTAAAGAGACTGACTGAGTGTGCTCATGAGTATCCAAAAAATAATTTCCAGTTAAAAAAATCTTAATTAATAAATTATATATATATATATATATATATATATATATATATATACACACACACACACACACACACACACACACACACACACACACATATATATATATATATATATATATATATTATTTAATAACTATAAATCCAAAAGTAATTCATGCACAAACATAATAAAAGAAATAAAGTGCTTTCAGTACACTGCTGCAGCACAATCCATTTCAGCCAGAAATTTCAAATGTGTTAACATTTCTTATGTTACACCAGCGTATGTCATTAGTGTCAGTTGACTGCAAATGTAAAAAATCACCACCACTTGATAGCAAAACACTAACTGTACACATTTCCAGGGCCATTTTTCAGAATTTTCTTTTATTTGAATAAAGTATTGATAAAAATAAAAAAATGACTGTTAATAAAGATTGCACTGATGTATTACATTATGACTGAATGTATTGTCTCCATTTCTTGCTTGCCTCTCTACCCATCCTCTCTCTCTTTTTCTTATTTTAATTAAACATTCGTTTGTCCTTCTTTATTTTCTTTCTCTCCCATTTCTGTTCATTTTTCTACAGGTACATAATCATTAGAAGCAACCCAACTGCATTCCTCCTTGGTCAGGGAACACTCACTCTCTGCCTATCCAAGGAAGCCCTCACAAGGTTGAGACAGTGATACCAGTCTTATACGCTCCTTGGCATGTAGCTGCCTGGCAAGTCTTACAGACTGTGGGCTTCAGGACTTAACTGATGATGTGGTGGAACAGGTAGTGGAGAGGCAGCTTCAGTAAGTCCAGAATGCTCTTTGGTGGATTCAAGACATATTGCCCCTGTCGGTGCTGACCACTCCTCCACCACATACCCCTGCCCCCTCAACATGGGGTCCTGCACTGCAATACCATCAAGCAATAGAAACATTTGAGGTCTTATGGATCATGGGTTCCTCTTGAGCTCAAGTCCTCTTCACTCCCCCACCTTTCCTGATCCTCTCTCCTACACCCTCTAACCTACTGCCTACCAAAACTTCCCTCTTACATACATTTTTTACTAAAAATTGAGGGGAGTCTCTCCCCTGCCAAAAAACATAGTACCCTTTCTCACCCACCTCTTCCAGCACAACCTTCTTAATGTGTTTCTCTTGTGTTTCTGTCTTTGTTTTGTCCCCTCTCTTTCAATCTTTCCTATCTTCCCCTTTCTTCTCCTTTAAAGAAACTAACAGAGTGCCCAAATAAGGATACCCTCTATATTAAACATTTAAAACCCCTTTATATTTTTTAAAAGTTCATAATAGATGCTGTGTTGTGTATCACTTGCCTTAAATACCTGAAACATGCTTGTCCATAGTTTGTGCATTCATAATACCCCAAAACTTTTGTAGTTGAAAGAACATTTTCATTTTCATGTAGTGCTTTGCAAATACGTAATGAATAACTTCAGCTACTTTACGCATTTGATACAAGTAGGCATTTTTTAAACACCTTCACATTTACTTATTCAACATGAATAACCTGCCATTACTGAATTTGCATATAGGTATACCAGTACCTTTCCAAAATAACTGTTGTGCAAGTGTGAACCTCTGAACTTTGAATACCAGTCTTAATTTTTCCATGAAAGACTGATGATGCAATACAAGTACACTTTGAGAAAAATGAGAGTATAAAATTACAATATACTATGTTGTAACTGGGCAAGCTGGAGGAGTCATGACAAGGATGAGAAACTGGAAACAACTGTGTCTGTGGAAATTTGCACAGGATAAAATAGTGCCTTACCCTTTAACAGATAAGGTAGACCAAATAATTATAGACATAACAATAAAGTATTCAGTTCACACAGTAGAGAATACTGCTTTTTTTAATTTTATTAAAACATTTCATGCTTCAACACTGAACATTTAAAAAGTAAAAAAAATGCATAATAAAGATGAATAATAACTAAAATCATAGTTTGAAATCACTAGGATGAAATGTTAATATTATTAATGAGACACATTAACATTTGTCCTGTGATCTAAACATACCCATCTACAAAGATTGTACTTGATAAATTCCTAAAGGAGACCTCTAAATTATGCACCAGAATCAGGGAGGATAGTTGATTCTGCAAAACTAGGGTAAGAGAGGAAATGCTCTATCCACTGATGCTTCTTGCCTGTCCAGGGAACAGCTAGCCAACTCTCACCTGACAACCTGAATGCTCCAAAGTGTCACCGACACAAAAATCACCTATACGTAGGTAAACTTCAGATGATGTATGGATGAACAGATAAAAAGAAGTGTCTGAGAAAAAGCTTGGGTTGTAAAAAGCAGCCTAACCAGCTGTTGCAGTAGAAGAGCAGTATGACAGAGAAAGTATGTTCTAGATGATTCTGTCAAAACCTTTGTACAGAATTAAGGATCCACTGTAGGTGGCAAGATCTGTATCTGACAGCCCATTGCAACAGTAATTCAAGTGAGACAATACCTGTGCAAAGATGGCCATTAGCAGCTGTTAAAATGGAATAAGGTTCTTCATTCTAGTGATATTCTTTAAGCGGAGGAAGACATGACCATAATTTATACCTGGTTCTTACATCAGTACATCCTCTAAAACAACATGCAGACCTTGTATATTCTTTCCTTGCACCAGCTGATTATCTCCCTATAAAACAGGGGTAGATGGGAATTCTGTAACATATGGATAGTGGCAGCAATGTGCATTTCTTTTTTCAGAATACTGAGGTTAAGTTGACTATTCATATGGCTACTTTTTTTCTTATACAAATCAAATGTCATCAACAGATGTTTCCAAATTTAGCAAAAAATGAATCATGTAAAAACAGTCCAGCTAATAAGCTATAGAAATGTAAGGGAATGAAAACAGAAAAAAACTCAAACTTTATTATAACATAAGCACCTTCATCTCATTAACAAATTATACAACAAGCTTCTTCAAACAAAGCAAAAACACCAACTTCCATTCTTTAATGAAAATATCATTTCTGACTACATCTGTTCGGCTTTTCCTACAAGTTGGCCTTTCACTATCTGCTACCAGACTTGTGGTACCTACATTTTACTGTAGATCATAATACCTTGTATATATATTGTCAAGAAGTTCACTTCTGTAGCCTCACTGCAAGTGAACTGTACATATTTTTGAGCAGTATATCTTACTACTTGACTTTTATTACCCTTCTGCTGACTAGCACTGAACTCACTGATAATTTGCTCTCAAAGTGTAATCTGCCAAGACTGAATCTATAGATACACACTTTTCTTATGTCATGGTATTCTTCCATTGACTACATCTTTATGTTGCACACTTGCTTATGTATTTTTCCATAGCCATATCTTCTTGTTGTATATTTGCTTAAGTAACAATCTGTCCACATGCCTGGGCCCTTTCTGAAAAGAGGTCTACCATGGTCCAGTAAGACTTGCCTGGGAAATGTGCAATCACATGATAAATGTCCAAATACATGATAAACACTTCAAGCTTATTTTAACATAACCTGTTTCTTCCTTAAATGGACTTTTAAAACTAATATTAGAATTCAAACCTGGTAATACTCAGGCATCTAATAAGACCGGATACTGATATTCTGCACAATCCAGCTTCAGATCGCTATCGTCACCTTGGTCATCTTTGACAAAGTCAACAACATAAAAAACACATTTCTTGAAATGTATACATTGTAAACTATGCATAATATACTGACTTCACTTTTAATTCTGATGTCATGTATATGGATACTCTGAATTTGGGGTCTATATTAAATCAGCAAATGCTTAAAAAAGCGAACACTGATTTATCGACCCCATGTAAGTGAAAGCTTACAATCCCGAACACTCGGAACAGCAATTTTTTTCCAGGGGAAAAAAATTGCTGTTCCACAAAAAAAAAAATAAAAACTTGAAAACATTACATAAAGTGCCTCCGCACACCCCCCTACTTATATATACCAACTCTGAGATTTTACTACAGTGAGGAAAATGGCAAAGTAATGGAGGCGGCCAAGCGATTTCTTTCCCAGGGAAAGAAATAGCTTATATGCTGTTTCACTATTTTGCTGTTTCGTGCATTCAAGTTAGATCAAGACGCATTAGAAGGATTACATCTTCGATTATATAATAGGAACCCTGAATATAACCACAGGCGAGAGAGTGTGTGTGTGTGTGGTATGAACTGCGGTATCAACCATGGTAGGGCTAGCCACCTGGTGGTGTGAACCTTGGCTGTAGATGATTGCCACTGTTGAAGTGACACCTCAACCCCATGTGTGAATTCTAAAAAGAAGTTGTGGATGTGTGTGTGTGTGTGTGTATATATATATATATATATATATATATATATATATATATATATATACACACACACACACACACAGATATATATATGGATCTACTTCAGTAGATCGAACTTTTACAAGTTCGAAAAACATATGGCTGAGACCATATGTCTGAACTTGTAAAAGTTCGAACAATGAAGTAAAAACACATAAAACAAAAAAACACAAAACTAAATGTCTATAGCACCCCCCTGCATACCCCACACCCCCCTTACTTAAATATACCAACTCCGAGATCGCACTACATTGCGGAAATGGGAAATCTTCCCTTTCCGCTCTGTATGGAGATCTCCATTCAGTCCGATCAAACTTTTACAAGTTCAAACATATGGTCTTGGCCATATGTGGTTCGAACTTATAAACGTTCGATCGACTGAAGGCCCTATATATATATATATATATATATATATATATATATATATATATATATATATATATATATATATATATATATATACACACACACACACACACACACACGCGTGTGTGTGTGTGTGTGTGTGTATATATATATATATATATATATATATATATATATATATATATATATATATATATATAGTTTACCACCATATGGTCGAGCACACAGTGCTCAAACCTATATATGTCCGAATGTAATTAGCGAATCCTGGCTTGTTGAGCGGTCAGAATGTCGCAAAAACACCAAATATGACATCCCCGACTGCGATTTGCAACATCTGCATTCGCAAATGTGGGATGTTGCCGCACTCCTTTCAGACATTCGGGCTCAACCATCCACCGGTCGACTATATGGTAGTAAACCATATACATATATATATATATTCATCAGATACTGCCTCTGTTTCATTTATTAGATTGCAGTTTTTTTGTACGTGATCTTTTCAATAAAAATCTGTGTGTTGGTATTCCTTCTCGATTTGTTTTGGCATCTTGAACCTGCTATTCTAAGGAATATACGAGTGTCATTTATTAGTGGTGTTTACTTTGGCTCCAGTTTTATTTTTGATTTAATCTCAGCTGCTATATTAACTCATGTTGTTCTAAAATATATTCCCACGATTCTCCACTTGGATTTGGATTTTCCTGTTCTAAAATGGTGAAATAGTACAATGTGTTATTATTATTACTAACTGTCTTTTGTCTAAAAAAATGCTTACCACTCAATCTGACTTCTATTTTTGTTGATAACACTTTTAAAAGAATTTGCAACCAAAAGGTCTATTATATAATGGATTTGTTTGATTTTAATTACAAGATTATAACTACTGAGGAAAGAAGATTGAGTTTTTTGGTTACTGCTGATGTTTAATCAAGTGTAAAATTTTATATTACAACACAGGGACAGCATCAGTGGGCAACATTTCAGTCTAAGACAGGCAATGTTGTTTGTCAGAAATTAGGCTTATTTTAGATTGCACTGAATAAGTGTCCATCAATATTTTTTATAGACAGGTTTCACCAATTGATATGGGGGCTACAATGGACTCTAGCTATACCAATCTGGTGATGTCCCGTTGGGAAAAAGAATTCTTAATGTTAATGATTTGTTCAAATATGTTCATTTATTTGTCATTTTATTGCTAATATTTTTCTGATCTGGACAAGTAATGAGTCAGAATTATAATTCATTTATTATATGAACAACACACTTGGATTTTTAGTTTGCTAATAAGAGCAGTAATGATAAAGTTACTTACTTGGACATGACAGTATACAAGTGTCTACATAATAGTTTAAAAATGACTATTATTTATAAAAATTCAAGTAACAACTCATATGCACAGTACAAGAGTATGGACTCTCCTCGTTTAAAGCAAAACATTGTGAGAAGTCATTTTTTTATATAAAACAGCCTGACATTACAGATATTAGCATGTTTTCTCCTGGAAATGAAGCATTATATGATAGACTTAGACTGAGATACTACCCCAAAGAAATTATACATGGGGCTTTTATGACAAAGATGAGAAAGAAAACAATGTAGTATGCATTAATTATAAATTGACTATCCCTTTGGTTTATTTTAAGGACAATGGGAAAATTAAAAGTATTCTGTTTAACAACTGATAATACAAAATTGTGCCATGGAGCACAATTCTTCAGACCATTTTAGTGCACAATGCACCATATGCCTGTCTTGGCTAATAGAAGTGTTAATTCTGAGACATTGCAAACATTAGAGGAGTGACCTAATTTTATTAATAAATAAGGTAGGTATTTGAAAATTTTATGGGAGGTGAGTCATTATAAAGTAGAAAATGAACTTTTAAATGTTTTAATTACAATGTGGTTATGCTCATAACTAAGTCAACATTCTTTATAGCATTAACACTTATAAAACATATAGTTCATCAGTTTTTTTTATCAGCAGTTCAAACTGCATTGTTTATGTTGTAGTTTGCATTTCATATGAATCTTTTTATATATAAAAACCCAAGACAAAGCATAAAAACAGGATTTCTGAACATGTGCATGACATCAGAATAAAAAATGAAAACTGTGCATTATACAAATGTAGTTTACAATGCAAATTTCTCCCAATTTGTTTTTATTCTTTTTTCACTTTATCAAATGATGACCAGGACAGTGATAAGAATTTTTAGCTGGACTATAGGGAGTATCAGTGGCAAGTCCCATTAGATGCCTACATACCACCGAGTCTGAATTTTAATGTCAGTTTTAAAAGCTATTTATGGAAAAACAGGATATGTTAAAATAAGCTCAAAGGGTTTTATCATAGGGACTTCCGAGATGACTGCACACTGTTCAACAGCTTAACTACAGTTCTCCCACTAGGAAAGCAGAAACAGAGAAACACCATCCCATGATATTGTCATCTTGACTAAAATTCAGTTACTGGCTAATAACTACACTGCCTGGATGCCAGTAAGAAAGAAACTAATACAGCCTGAAAGAAAATCAACTAGAAAAGCTGAAGAGAAAATACTGACAGGGAAGAATCCTGCAGCTGTTCAGCAAAAAGCAGTTCAAGCTCCAGCTTTGGTGTAAGACATGACTTCCAGTAGCCTAGAGGAAAAAATAAGTCAAACATGCTCAGAGCTGATTAAAATAAATGAAGCACTGAATGAGCATATCTCAAATAACAAATGGCTGGGGAAAATAGAAGAAGCTTTAAACAGATATTCAGATGAGATGATAAAACTGCAAAAAGTCAGAGGTCAAAATAAAGAAAAAGCTGGCTAAGTATGAGATTGCACACAAAGAGAGGTTTCAAAAATAGTACAATTAGGGGACAGAGTGTGTTGGGAAAATCTAATATTTTCTTTTCTGCTGTACCAGAGAAGTTAGAAGGACCAAGATGTTCCAGGTTTTCATAACCACATGAACATGGTGTTACATTATACCCTGGATGCCAAAGATATTGAACTTATTTTGTGGAAGGACTGGTTTGTTTTGCAGTGTGATGAGGAAATCAAAATTCATTTTGTGGAACCCCCCACTTTCACTTACAAAAATAAGCCTAATATGAAATGCCTCCTAGAAAAAACAGGGGCAGGCAGTAAGGGACTATTGAACACAAGGAAATGTGGACGTGGTCACCAATGCCCATACATAGACACCTGTTAACAAGGCCCTTTGTTTAACAAAAATGTTGAGATATTGACTGGTGGTACATACAGCTGTGCAATACTGACTGGCCTATCTGGCCACATGTACATAGGCAAGACCAAAAATGCCTTGAATAATGAATATACCAACAAACTTACAGCATACAGAGACAAGACCAAAATATGCACTGGCAAGCCATTCCACTATATGCCCAGGGTTCAACAAATTTGTTTTTTTACTATTTGAATAGATTCAGGTGGTGCCTTATGTTGGAGATTGGCAAAACAAACTATTAACACCGGGAAATGTTTTGGCAAATTAGACTAGATGCAGCCAATTTACCCAGTCTCAATGATAGCATTTCAATCATTAATGAACTGAGAAAATGAGACAGTATATTGTGATTGCTGCTCTTGGTTTTATGTGGGGTTATTGTATTTTATTTTATTTTACTTCAGTTATTTTCTCAATGCCAGTTTAATCATTTTTTGCTAATTTTCTGCTAGATTTTTTCCAGCTTTTTCTTAGCTTTAAGTTTAAAATAAGTCTTGAAGGCGGGCACTTCACCAGTAAATCAGTGATGTCATTAAACTACATTTTGATTGGTTGTTTCCGGGGTGTATTGTTTCAATCATTTTAGAAGGAAGTGAGAAAACTTTAAAAGGAAGTGAGAGAGTTTCATTCATAGTTCTAATGATATATGTGCAAATAGATGAAAGCACTCAACCATGATTTTACTTGATCAAATAAAAGTATTTTGAGGACCTGTGGTTGGTTTGGCTTGCTGGTTGTTTTTGTTTTTTTTTTACTTTATGAATATAATATTCTATATGGCTGCTGTTTTTCTCCTTAAGGATTCTGCATCCAAAATCCTGCTCTCTCATTTCTTAAATTTCTATCCTGCTTCATCATCATACCTTTACATTTTGAATTGAAGCTTTCTGCTTGTATTATGTATATGAGCCTTAACTATGTTAACTCTAAAATATCCCTTCAGATCAAGTAATCCTAAAACCACCTTGTTCTACTGGAAGGATCACTTATCCCACTTGACCCTTGCCCTCTTCCACTCCCAGATAAAATACTTCAACTCTTTATTAATTAGTGTCTATAACTTCTCCTCTGATTGATGAAAATGTCTGACCTGTATATAGAAAAGGGATTGAAAACATTTTCACTGCTTGTATCTTACTATCCATATCCATAAACAAGAGCTTCCATTTTTTTCATTTTTTGTATTATCTTTTGTTTAGTCTCTCCCACATATCTTTAGCTGCCATAGTAGAATCCTTTATAACCCATACTCCTAAGTACTTCATTTTATCACGTCTCCATAAATATGGGTATTGCTTAACCAATTCATGCATGGGTACATAGTTTACAGCTATATTTTTTGTTTTGTCTTCTTTAATTTTATATTCTGAAAAGACCTGAAACAGTCTCAGAATGCTCCACAACAACACTGAGATGTCTTTTCCTGGTTTTATTGGGTACAAAATAATACAATAGCAGAGTATAATACAAATAAAGTAAATTTTTCTTGAATAAAATACCAGTTCTATCCTTGAATTTCCGAGTCTTTTATTCTCTTTGCCAATGGCTCTAAATATAACACAAATAAACGGGAAACAGGACACCCCTACTGCTCTCCATACAACTTATCAGAGAGGAGCCCTCCCACTTTAATTTTTGCCTCTGATCCCTTATACATCTTCCTAATTAACCTTATTATTATATAAGGGAATGCAGATGCTTCCATTGTCCTACTCATAAAATCCCAGCTTACTCTGTCGAGTGCTTTATCTGCATCAAGACCCACCAACAACAGCAGTATTTTCTTACATTATGCTTCTTTCTGGATCATCATTGTTCTATTAATGTACCAAATGCTTGCCTACCCTCTACATTGATCCATATCTATCAATTTTGTCAATACCTTTGCCATTCATTTAGCCATTATAGACATAAACGTGTTATAATCATGACTTAAAATTGAAATTAGTTTATATGAAGCTGCATCTAATGGGTCTTTACCATCCTTAGGTATTACAACCGACATAGCTTTCTTCCAGGATGTTGGTGCTTCCCCTAATTTTAAAATATTGTTAAACAAAATCTTCCAGATCTTTATCACTTTCTTCCATCCTAACTTCCAAACTTCCATAGGAGTGTGGTCTATTCCTTTAGACTTTCCTGCAGATTGATGTCACTGTTTTATCTCATATCCTCCTGTCTTAACTGTTAATTGTTGAGCCTCATGTACAACTAACCTTGGTATACCTAAGTCTTCCATAAATATTTCCATTTGTGGTTTTTCTTGGTTTTCACATTCCTCTGCTTTATTCACATTTTCATAAAATTTCCAAAATGTCTCTAAAACGTCTTCAGGATCTATGATTATTTTTCTTGTTATAGGCTCCCTAGGTTTGGCAGCAATCCTTTCTACTTTTTGTTGCCTAAGTCATTGTGCTAAATGTTTTTGTGCTTCGGAGTTATGATCAAAAACAGTTGCTTAACAGCAATCCTTCTAAACTCATGGATATTATCCAGATACTCCTTTCTTTTCTCTTTAGCACTTTGCAATTGAGCTTATTCTTTTTATGTGAGATCTCTCTTATTCTGCAATACTTTAACCTGTGTCAGTTCCTCTAAATAATTATTTTAACTTCTTAAAGGAGTACAACAGGTTTCTCTAATGTATTCCTCAACTTCATGGCCCTTTTCTTCCCTATTTACATTGTCTTCTGTAAAGCAACAACAGTAAAGCATTTACAATTTTTATAATTCCCCTTACTTCTGTAACAGAAGCCTACCTTCTCATACAGTGATGGTTTCACTTACAAAATGATTCTCTCACGTTTGAATAAAGCTTGCTGGAGTCGCCCAATTACTGACATCATCGAGGCCAGGCAGTGCAGGCACTTTTTTTTTTTTTTAATCAGTTCCCTCCCCCAAAGTGACATCACCACAGCCATCATCTGATTCTAACTAAAATAATAAGACCCACCCATTCTGTGATGTCATGGCTTCCTTGTCCTTCCCCCAGCCTGAGTGCTGTTCATTTTATTCAGTAGTAGTGTAGTAACACCGATGTTTGGAAACACAGAAATTTGGTATGCATACTTGTACATTCTGCACGGCAAATGATGTTTAGGTGGTGCATTGCTTGCATACTTCTCTGTTGTATTTGCACCAGATACTGCTAGTGTGCAGTGCGGGAATAGAAAGATTAAAACATTACCCAGGTATCAGAGGTGGCAGTGCAACATATTCATAGTGGCTTAACATGAGAGTAGCTCTAAGAAAGCACCATGTGAAACCTGAACAAGCACCTAGAATTATTCAGTGCAGCTTCCACACCTTAAGTCTGAAAATGAATTCACATACTCACATGAACAGGAGTAGCTGCATATTGATGGCTAAAGGTGTATGGGCATGTCGGGTGGTTACTAGACTGAAAAACTGGTATGTAATGGTGGAGATATTTGGAAGGCATGAGCAAACACACCAGTATATTAAAGCCATAGCACCAACTGAACTGGAGGCTGGCAAATAGATTTAGTAAGGGATTTTGTCCATGCACAAATATTTCAACAGTGATTCTTTGCAGTGGCATCCATTATCTGATTCAAGGTAAATTAACCTTGATGTCCTTTATTTAAAAAAATCAATAACAAATTTACTTTGTTATAAGTGACTTCTGGACACAAGAAAAAGGAAGGGGAAAATATAGCAATGTGGCTTGTATGTACAAAGACAAATCCAGGGACACTGCAAAAGGTTTTTTTTTTTGCAAACCAACCAGTGTAGTAAAAAACATATGAAGGCAAACACTGCATACCAACACACTTTGCACATGTAAATCTCAATTTTTGACAAGGTGGAAGCATGAAGTGAGACCTTAACACTTAAATTAATAAAGATCTAAACTGGTTAATAGTATAAATGTTTTATTCTTTAGCTCCTTGGTGCAAGACCTTACTGGATGTGATTGCAGTCAAGTAAGGCCATGGCTATAGTGCAGCAAAAAAATGTCCCCTCTAACAAAGGAAATGCTAGTGCAAAGATTAAATTACATGAGTCAAGCACCCTGCTGAGATCTGCCAATCAATGGAATTACCAGGTCAAATTACCCTCAGGACTCTGACAGCTAGGGAAGCTAAGTGTTATGGGGGAGGGGAGAAGCAAATGGACTGGAATTCATTGTCTCACAAATTAGTGCCATTTAAACTAAATTAGAAAAAAAGGCAGCAGTAAACATCACTTTGAGTGTGTTCTGTGGCATTTGCACTGTTTCTGTTTTAAGTAGTCATCCAGCAGCAGGGAATGTTACTTACATTGTTCTGTTTTACTCAGTACTTTGTACACATGCAACATCTATGAAATGACAGGAACTTTAGGCAAATGGAGGCCTGCATGATGTAACATTTTTGAGACAAACAATGATTTCTGGGATACTGGATGGCAACCTGATTTATCCAAACCACGTCAATATGCCAGCCTCCAGGTGGTCAGAGTCTGGAATTACATATAAAAATATTTAAAATCCTGTAAATAATCCCAGAGTGCTGTTAAAATGTAGGAAACATCATGCCATGATGTTTTAAACATGTTTTTTGAGTCTGTGGGTGCAGTACTCCTTTAACCATATCTCTTTCTCTTTTATTTATACCCTATTTTAAACTCCACTTTCATTTTATCTCACTCACTAGCTATAACTGTCTGAAGTAATTTCTATATTCCCTAATAACACTCAAATAATTTCTACTACCCATTCCTTACATTTCTCTCTTTTTAACTGGTAGATGGTAAAGCACCAGTGTCTCATTTGTACTTCAGTACCCTATGTTTTTATCCTAGTTGTTACTGGTGCATGATCTGAACTAGTTATTGGATGTGTGTCAAAGATTTCAATTAATAGCACATGTTCCTGTGAAATTAAATTTCTGTCTAGCTTAGACCAGTAATTGTACTACTGAATTCACATTGTCCATACCAAATATTTTCATAAATTTCTTCAGAAATCTACCCTATTTTGTTATATTTTCCTTTATAGGTCCCCCAAACACATCCTCACTGTTGCAAAGCAAGTTCAAGTCCCCACCTATAAAAAATATTCCTGCTGAAAGCTGATTATTTCTCACAAAAATTCCTTAAGCTCCATAATAGCTGTTTTAGGTGAATATACAGTAAATATATGCCAGAGTTATCCTCCTCCCTTGTCAGTAGCCCCCTACTACCACAAATCTACTATTACTATTTTTTCTTTTGTTACTATTGGAGCTCCTCTAGCAATTAGCATAAGTACTTTGCTTTTCCTTTGTCCTTGATATTCTGCAAAATGTACATCCTAAAAATCCTTTCTTTATCAAATTTACATTCCAAATGTGTCTCCTGTAGCACTGCAATTTGTACTCTGCATTTCGTAATATAATTAAATAGTCTTAACTTTTCATCTGTAGCTGTGAGGCCATTCACATTACAAAATATGTTTAGTGTAGCCATTATGATAAGAAGGTATTATTCCCACCTATTATATATGACAGCTTCTGTGTTACATGCACCCACTAATGTTTGGCAGATTGATTCTTTATACAGCTGTTTTTTGTCATCTCCATTTGAACCTATGTTATATTTTACAAAATGTTTTATTTTAATGAAAACCCTCAAAAAAAACCTCCCAAAATCACCCCCATAAACTATTAACTTAAAACAAATACATGAAACTATGTACATCTTCAAATAATTAAGTTTAACCTTCCTGGCAGATACAGTTGTCTGATATCAACAGCTGCATCCACAGGCATTAACTAGCCTAACATTAATTTTATCCATGATAAAGTGCATGTTATCACCTATGCTCCTACTTACACTAATGGCTGTATGCTCTTGTCTTATCTTTATTCTCTTCCCAGATGTGAAAAACAGCTTGCATGTTTTCAGAAAACATTAACTTTTAGCCTTAAGAAAAACTGCACTGTCTTTAAATAAAATAAAATTATACATTGTTCTAGTAATTCATTTCCAAAAATGTCAAACGTTTTTACTGAGCTGCTTACCCTTGTACCTTTTAATTTTATGTTCCTCTCAGTAAACAATGTCCAGCCCTCTAGACTTATCACCTTCACCTTGAGTCAGCTTGTTTCCATGGAAACATTAAGACCAGAATGTATTTCTCCACTAACACTGAACATTTACTTGCTAAAGGAAAACTATTCATGACATTACGCTCTCTCATTAAAAAAAAAAAACTTGTTTAAGCAAAAAAAACTTGTCATTAAATTAAGCCAAGGGCATTAATTACACATTTTGTTCTGTGATCTTCACTTAAGCTATTTGTACTCTCAATTTATGTGCTAACATTTGTTGAAAGTCTCTGTGAAGATTTCTATCTGTACTGATTCGTACATCAGAGTTTTCTTTTAGTTCACCTTCAGTCCCTATATTGACACATTTTACATTTTTGAGTTTCTGTTACTCTATCATGGGGGCAGCTTTCTTTCTTTTTTTTTGCTCACCCTCCCTATAACTGGTTATCAGTTGTCACTAGCTCCTCTTCACTTTCAGCTGGTCTGCTGGACACAACTTAGCCTCCCTGAGCGCAAACTGACTCACATCCAGGGTCATTGAGAAGATTGAAGACACTGGTGCAGCACTATACTGTTACCAGGGAGTATGCCCCATCCCCATCATCCTGCAGCTGCCTTATGAGCTCCACAATTGTTGCTTTCAGAAGGTGTATGCATGCTTCTACTCATGTACAACACCCCAAACAAGTGGCATACCACTTGCAGCATAGACCCCAATGGGCTCAAAGTTGCTACTGCAGTAAGCCAAGGCTGCCTCTTATCCCCTAGGATGGACAAATAGGCATTGGCAATTCAGTCATATCATCCCCCTTCTAGTCCCTCTAGTTCCCATGCCACTACTCAAACAAAGGTTATCTGTAGCTTAGTAAGGGCCTTCTCCCTCTGCACCACATTGCCAGACTGGGTCAGCTTTCTAATAACAGACAGGATATCTTTTGCTGGTTAATCAGAACCAAATTCTAGCCCTTTCTGTTGCTTGTAAACCAACTCTCTTCTGCTGTGGCTTCTGGAGTTCTGCATACGTGCCATAGTCCTGCAACATCCATTCTTATTCACTATTACTATATCAGTGTATCAAGCTGTTGATTTACCTTAGTTTTAGTAAGCATATCAGCTTGCCACCCTGAGTTTATAGGTTTTCTTTCCTCAAACATCTTCCTTAATACTTTAAAATGGAAGGGGTGGAAATATTCTCCTAATATGATAGCATGAACCAAGTCAGGGAGTTACAGCCACATAATGTAAAATGTTTAAATTTCTACCTGTCTGATGGGATATTCCTTTCTACCACCATGACTGCACATTACTACGACTTTTTGTCTGATGCTAATCTTATGCTTACATACTAGGAGACCTTTGACAAGGATAATCATGCAGGGTTTGAGCTTCTCTTTCTTCTAGAAATACAGTACATTTTACCTAATTAGTTGAAATACAGTCACATAATGCTGATTCAATTGTTCTAGCTGTAGTCTTGTCAACTCCATAGAAACAACTTCACTTGCAGCAAGCATTTCAGTTTTCACATTTCTACTACTAGCGTTTACTTCAGTGTTAGTGAAACACACCAGAACAGTGGCACCTCACCCCCCCCCACATACACAACAAATTAACTCATCACTTGCTGTTTTTGTTTAACAGAAAATTTCAGATGTCCTACTGCTGCTTTAGAGTTAGAAGTAGATAATGCATTTTTAAAAATGTGTAATTAATATCTGCTACAGTTACAAGCTTGTCAGAATTCTTGGAATCAATTCACAATACCCATGTTCTTATATAACTAGGCAAACTGTTTTACATCTGTCAACTGCTAGAATTT
This sequence comes from Protopterus annectens, assembly GCF_019279795.1. NCBI lineage: Eukaryota > Metazoa > Chordata > Ceratodontiformes > Protopteridae > Protopterus > Protopterus annectens. Next base: position 1,275,258,305 of record NC_056739.1, read on the forward strand.
CTAAGTTTTGCTTTTCTGTTATTGGGTTATAACAATACCTTTAATACATGTTTTAAGTCATGTATCTGAATTTTTATCAGTTTGTCAGTATTAAAAGTTCAGTTATAAAATGTTATGGCTTATACTTCAGAGGTTCTCTCTCTTGCTTATTTTTTTATTTACTTTTTTTATGACAGGAGCATTTCTGGGGTCAGCAACTACATTTGCCAATGCAATTAACTTCTGTTGCATTTGTACCAACTGCAGGTCAGTGTCCATGGTTGGAGAGACAAGGAAACATGTCAGGATACATCAGTACAAAAAAATCTTGATGGCAAATACACAGAAAACCAGCAGCAGAACCTCCTTAAGGAAACAACAGTAACAGTTTCATAAGAAAATTGTATCCAGATATGCTATGCACTTTACAACAGAAGTATTGCAAGTAATGGTATTTGGCAAATCTTTAGCCATCTCCCCACATTCTCCAGCCATACAAGTCCAGGAAGCACTGGAAAAATTAGTTGGTAGAAAAATATAAGTTTACTTGATATTCCATAAAGTAAGCCAAAGTAACTGCAGATGTAGTTTTCTGTCAAAAAAAAAAAAAACAGTACTTTATGATACTTTCTACCAGAGATAACCAGTATTAAACAGCTTCTCTGGAAAATAATGTATTCACATAACGTCTTAGGCTCTAGGCCACACCCAGGCCTAATTCCAGCTCTTTACTGCTGGCAATTCCTCCTCCTCCATGTATACTCCTTAAATAAACCTAAGATGGGCTCCTGCATTCAACACTTCCAGGATCTTCAGGTAATCTCCTGATTACACCTTTCTGAAACTCTGACTGAGGATCTAACTTCCTGGTGATATACTTGCAGGCAAAAAAAAAAATCAGAAGAAATAGGCAATTAGTGCCTCATTAACTGGCCAATATCATGGAGTTCTGACAACTACAGTTTAAGAATTTCTCATACGCAAGTCATTTACCATGCAATTAAAGGTACACTGCATTTTTCAACCTCAATATTGTCTTTGTTGAATAGGAAAGTCCAACATGTTACAATATTTACTTTGAAACAATGCTTTTCTGCTCTGAAATACAGTCTGAGTGGTAGAAATGAGTTGGCACTGTTCATTCATGAAATTAATATGGTGTCTAGTGCTGAACAAGAACACGGTGAGCCATATCAAATATTGGGGTATCACTGAACATGTGCATGAGCCACGTGGAGTATCCCTTTGTCGCTGTCATACTTGTCAATGTCTTAGCATAGGAAATCTGGACAAATCCAAAAATAATGGAGGACAAGGGACCAAAAATAGGAACTGGTTTTAAATATTGCTCTCGTAAATGTGGAAAGTTGCTAGATCAAAAGGGTTTGTGTGATTATGCATTTTCTGAAGGATATGAAGTCTGAAACAAAAACATCTGTCATTATATAATGAGTTCAGTAATTCACGATTTTCGCAGAAAAACAGAAATTGAAAGAAACACATAACAAAAATGACAAAAATCTGGACATTCTGAGAAAATCTAGACAGTTGAGAGTTATGGTCACTGAACATATTCCTGCACTGTATGGGAGTATCCATCTATCACTGCTTATGTGTATGAGTCATATGGAGTCTCTCTGTGCCATTTATTTATTTATTTTATACATTTTTTGACATTGTAAGGTATTGCCAGCTGTATCATGAGAAGTGAGACAGTGCATGTGTGGCATGTGACAGCATGGCTGGTTGAAGTTTTGTAAATAATCTAATGTTATTTGACTGTCACATTGATTTGTACAGATGCTTGTAGTAAAATGTATTTGTAAAAGCTGCTTAGGTTAAAAATGCTGCAACAGAATCTTATCAGAGTTCTGAATGTGTATTGTGCCAGAGTCAGATGACTAGATGTGATGTCATTCTATAACCAGCTGAAGGACGGAACTCTGGCAGCAGCAGTTTGTTGTTTTCTTTTTGTTTTTATTTGGAATCTGATATAAAAGATCTATGTCAGTTATCACAGTTCAGTTGTTAGTTGTACAGTTCAGTGTGTGGAGTATCTCATCTTGCCTTGTGGAAGTGAGCACCTCAGCAGTACATCTTACCTTGCAATATTAAGTAAGTTAACTAGGGACAGTTTCTCTTTAGTTTAGTTAGGAAAAGGACAGTGAGATTAGTTTAGCATTATTTCTTTTTCTGCATGCGAGATTCTATCCAATTGTGTTTTTTTATGTTTCCTGTGACGAAAACTCTGATGTTTGTTATTGTAACCAAATATTAAGTTTTTACTGTTTTCTATTTTTATTATCCATTATTAAATATTTTATACCTTTTCATTGTGGCTGGTCTTTTAGTGAATACTTTTAATATCTTGATCCTTTATTCAGTTGTTTCTTGTCTTGTTTAAGTACCTGTGCTTATTTCAGTGTCACTGTGGCCACTCCAAAAAGCCTTACTGCTTCAGCCACACTCTGCCTTTCATATTAGTATTAATTTGACACAGTATAATTGGTTACCCTTGTAAAAGCCTTAGAGTATTTGGCTGGTGGCAGCTACCCTGTAATTTAGAGAGAGGGAACACAGCTGGTGAATCTGTGTCAGCCTTTCCCAGGTGTGTGTGTGTGTGTGTGTGTGTGTGTGTGTGTGTGTGTGTGTGTGTGTGAAAAATCAGATATTCAAGTGTGTGTGCCAGATACTTGGAAATGGGACACAGTACTTCAAGGTGGGTCTTGTTTGGGAAGTGGAGAGAAAGAGAGAACCGTCCCAGTGGAGCATTGAAATACTGTGTAAATCAGTTCCTGTTTTTAGTGACTGCCTCTCAATGGTATCAGTGGTGAGGATTGAGGCTCCTTGATGACTGGCTTGGGGTAAAGAGGGGGTGTCAAATATTGGTGTCAGAGCGAAGGAATTTTAATTGAACTTCAGTAGCCTGTAAGCAGTTGTCATTGAAGATGTGTGTACTCTCAACAGCCACAAGGTAAACATTCAGAGTTTCAGTTTCACAGCAGTTTTATTTATTTTTGTTAGTTTGGTCAGGGAAAGCAGGCAAAGATGTCAGCAGAAGATTATAGCAAGCTGACAAACAACCAGTTGCCCAAGGTGTGCAAAGCCAAATGATTGGTGCATGCCAACCTGACTAAAGAGGATATGATTTCAGCTTTAATCACAGCAACAGCATGGTCCAGCAACCAGGGAGATAGCCAGTCTAGTGATGGGGTTGTGCAGCCTTCAAAAACAGGACAGTTCACCTTTTCCTCAGAGGACTTAAAAAACATCTGAAGTTAAAGAGACTTGAACTGGAGGCTGCAAAAAAGGAGAAGCAGCATCAGCATGAACTGGAGGCCAAACATTTGGAGACCAAAGAGAAACCACAGCATTTAGAGGCTAAAGAAAAGGAGAAGCAGCATCAGCATGAAAGGAGATACAGACTCTTTGACAGGGACAATGAGGTGATGGGGAAGGGAGTAACTGAATCCCAGAAGCAATAAAAGTCAGTAAATTTCTTCCACAATTTAAAGATGATACTGATTTTAATAGTTGTATTCATATATCTGAAAGGATGTGTAAACAGTATGATGTTGACCAAGAGCTCTGGGTATGGTTCCTGACCCCTTTACTCCATGGTAAAGCTGTAACTGTTGTTTCTAAATTGTCTGATACTGACTATTTAAATTATGAAAAAGTAAAACATTGTCTGATAGACTGTTTTAAGTTAACAGCTGAAGCTTACAGGAAAAAGTTTTGTAAGCATAGACACAAGGCAGATGAAAGTGTATGTGATTATATTGCTGAGTTAAGCACTACTTACTTTCATAGGTAGGTGAGTGGGTATTAGGTGACCACTTTTGAAAGACTGGCAGACCTTTTGGTGAGGGAAGAAGCCCTTAGCAGTTTGCCTGAGGACATGAGAATCTGGTTGGCAGACCGAGAATGTAACTGCAGATGAGCTGGGAGATAAAGGGGATCTCAACTTAGCAAGCAAGGTATTACTGCATAAGAAGTGGTACCCAGTGCTGGACATGGATATAAAGGAACACATGGTGGGCAGCCTAAATCACCCCAACAGAGATTACCAGTAACAGGGGAAGCCACTAGTTTAAGTACACAGTCAGGATCAATGGTTAGATGTTTTAAATGTAACCAGAGGGGCCATGTAGCATGCAAATATCCACTGAAGCAAGGTGGGGAACAAAAGGTGAGGGAGCCAGTAAGGTGAAATAACTGCCTACCAGTGATAAGTTGTCTGGAGACAACAGAGGTACCAAACTATCACTGGAGTTTGTATCCTATACACAGCTTCTGACATAACCATTGTGAACCCTGCAGTGGTTAAAGAACAGCAATACTTGCTTGGGCAGTCCACACCCGTTAGAGCTTTAGTAGGGACCCCATTCCAAATATCTTTGGCTAAAGTTCACCTTGACTGGGAGGGTGGAAAAGGGAACAAGCACGTAGGTGTGTTTGTGGATATCCCGGCAGATGTCTTAATAGGGAATGATTTTGATAATGTAGTATCTTGTGTGCATGCAGTAAACACAGTCAGGCCTGGAGACAGGCGGGTAGGTCTGCTAGCCTGGGGGGACCTAGACAGAACCCATGTCTGAACCTGGGGCGGGTAATGTGGTTATTTCAGGGAGGGAGCTACCTAGTAGTAGTAGTGAGCCTGAAAGTGAACCACAGCTGCTGGTAAGTACTGATGTTCCTGTGGACAAGGTGACTGCAAGGACAGAGGTGAGTGGTAGCACCCAGGCTGACAGGGAGGCACCGTCAGATGATACTAGGCTTCCTGTGGAAGGGGAGCTGGGAAAGGTCATGAAAGTAGAGTTGAGACAAGCAGAGCTATCGGACCCTTCTCAGAACATTGCCTTTTCTCTGAGGTTTGGTGGTCTTGGAGTTGGTATATATAAGTTCAGGGAGTATGGAGTGTGCAAGGGGGCTTGCTGCCCCTGCAAAAATAAGTTTAAAGGAGAAGAACAATTTTTGAGATTTGCTCTTCTCCAGGTTTTTGGTCTTTTTTTTTGTTTGTTTGTTGGCATTCAGCATTTTGAGTGCCAACATTTTAATATGGATCCATCAAACTCTTTAACCTAGGTACTGGAAGCAGCTTATTAACAGCTCAGAGTCTTAATCATGCATGCTAAATGACAGATACTGAACATGTGCATGGATTATGTGGTGTATTCTTGTTCCACTAAACATGTGCTTAAGCCATGTGGAGTATCCCTGTGTCACCATGAGAATGAACCATATGGATTATAGTTGTGCCACTGAACATGTGCATGAGCTATATGATGTATCCCTGTGTCACTGAACATGGGCATGGGTCATGTGATGTATGTCCACATCACTGAGTATGTACAGTGGTATACCACACAGTCTTGTCGCTGCTTACATGGTGATGTACCTCTTACACTATTGTCAACAGCTTATAAATGTGAACTTGCATTTATTACACTTATGTCAAATGTGTGATTCAAGGACATGCCTTGGGATTCAGAAATGCTTAGTGCAGTGGGGAAGCCTTAGCTCAGAAGGTTTCCCCAACATGCTAAACCCTTCTGATTCCCATCACTTTCTGATTCTTAGACTGCCCTACTTCTGAGGTTTTCCCCTCACAGTGGCCTAAGCATGGAAGACAGTCTTGCAGCCACTGCTGCATGATAATACAACCGTCTAGGTGAGTAGCTATTGTTAATTAGCCAAATGCCCTTATCCAGAAATGCAAGTTGCTCCCAGTTTACTCAGGTAAGTGATTCAGAGACTCATTTGATCAAGTAAAATTTTATTCTTAAAGGAAAAACCAACCACTTTAAAAACACACTGGTCATCCATTCATTTCTCTGGAAGTATTCACGGTGCAGGTAAGAGTGTGTGTGTGTGTGTGTGTGTGTGTGTGTGTCTGTAGGGTCATGAATGAAACTGCATGAATGTGTTTGTGACTGTGTGTCTGTCTGTCTGGGTGGTTATAAATCGTTTTTATACAACCTAAAGTTCTAAAACTATCATTAACCAGTTTGTTGATATGATTAGAAAAACTCAAAACTACCCTCTCTCTTAAAGACAGGTTTAACAAGTGCGTCTCCAATCATGAGGAATCTCTCCATATTTATATGACCTGGTAAATATCAGATAAAAATGGTACTGTACATTCATAATGAAGTATTCTCAGGTCATAATTATTAATTCTGTCTCCTCCCTGTACTTTGTTTGGATCCAGTTTGTGTAGTTCTTTTTCAATATAATCTAATTTGATTTCAGTATCTGAGGTTACCTGGATGTCACTAGGATAATTTATCACCCCCTTGGGGGAGCCAAACAACTTTGCATAAGATTTTGTAAATATATCTATAATCTGTTGTATCTGGGAATAAATTTTAGAATTTACATAGACGTTATCAATTTGTATGTCTTTATTCCTACCACATTTTACATATCTACAAAATGTTTTCCTATTTTGCTCAATATCTTTATACAAATTTTCTTCAAATTTTTCTTGAGCTTATCTCACACTATGTTTAATTTGTCTGTCCAACTTGTTTATTTTAGTTTTCAAAGTCATAGATCAACCTCTTTTCCATTTCTTATATTTTTTGTCTCTCATCTTTTTCAAGTATCTTGTTTTTATGGAAATATATCCTCCTGACATTGTATGCCTACATCCTGATGTTAAACATTTTTTTTTTTTTTTGCCTTCAAACAATATCTCTTTCAAAACTTTCCACATTTCTTTTGCAGTTTTTCCACTGAATGCATTACCCCAGTTAGTGTTACATAGTGACTGTTTTGCTTCCACATAATCTGTTATTAATCTTCTGTGCATTGGTTTATATATCAGTTTGGCAGAATTATGTAGCAATAAATTAACCTTTATAACCCCATGATCACTGCACATTAATGATGTTAAAACTTGACGTGAAGTAACTGAAATTTCTTTATGAACATAAACAATGTCTAACATGTTCCTTTCACTGGAATATTTTTTCACAATCTGAAGCAATTGTTGTTCCTGATCATAGGTTGCAAATAATTTCCTTACTGATGTTCTTGAATCAATATTATTCCAGTCCATTTATGGTAACTTTAAGTCTCCAGCCACTATTGTTTTTCTTTCCTGCCCCGCCCGTGACTGCACAACATAGTTTGCTGATACTGTATGGACTTATGCTATATTTTGTGCTTTTTCTATATTCCACTGACTTCAACTCGTTCTAAAATGAGCCACATTTCATTACGTTTTCAACATGTGAAATGTAACTCAAGAAAGTATAAAACCACAAAAAGCTACTTTTTTTGTGGGGAGAAAGCCTTGGGGGTGATTGCCAACCCACATTCTCTAGTTTATATGTCACCTCAAAGGTTGTACTAGTGGGAAAACTGGAAAATAAACATTGGAGTGCGCCACTAAGTCACACACTATTAGTGCATGCAGTTTTGACAAACCAGAATAAAAATAAATCTCATAAAAGCTACCCACATAATAATCTTTCTGATGTTTCTACATACATCACGGCATTCAATAAGTCAAGTGCTACAGTGTATTTACTGACTTGCTCTTGTTTACTTTTTTGGTCTTATTTTTTTATTACACCACAGCCAAAAAAATTTAGTTTTTCAAGTTGTGACAATACCATAGGATAATGTAAACTACATCCATAGACTTTAATGGGGTACCTTTGCACATGCACAGTAGTACACCCATTAAAGTCTATGCATACAACAGATGGTTTTCCTATGCCTACATCACAGAGGTTAAACTTCCTTGTTTTTCCTCAGTAAAATCAATGTAAAGAAACCAAAAATGTTAAAATTAATTTTAAATATGAATGTTATACACTGCATACTGAAGTGCAAAGGTACATTTCAAAACAATGTCAAATCACTTTATATGAAAGTGTAGGTATGCCATGTTTTCCTATAGTTGCTGAATACTTCTCACTTTAGTACTGCTATATGCTGATGGTTTGATGTATATGATTTCTTATACAAACATTTTATGAATTTGTCTGACTTTGCTATGGCACGCCTACCATTTGAAACATATACATGGTTTTCACAGTGTTATAACTTGTACACTGATTTCAAAGGTGTACGTTTGTGAGATATGTCTATTGTGATGTATTTTAATTCATATGCATGCCTGACTCCTCGTGCATCATTTTCCACAAGACTATATACTGTATATATTATTCTGTATGCCACCAAGTGCAGTTATACAGATGTTTACTTAAGTTCTGAAGGGTATGCTATGCCTGCAGAGAAGTTGTCCAGTAAGAAGAGTGACAACTTCTTGGAGGACATTGTTGTCATTAAAGCAGTGCTATAGCATGATGAGACACTGATTAACCAAAAATGTCAGTAGGTGAGCAAGGGACTAGCTGTATGACATGGTCACTATGAAGAAAAATGTTTTGAGGGCTATAACAGAACCAAGGGAGTGGGAGGATGGCATAATGGTTAAGATGTTTACCTTACAGACACAAGGTGCAGGGTTTGATTCTCACATGGGGTAATTGGCTGGGCTTAAAATGACCCACAAGGGCAGTTAGCCTAGTACTAATCTATGAACCTAAATAGATTTACCATCATTGTCTAGCAGACATGCAGCTATATATGTCAAAAGGTCTTTGACATCCATCGGCACAGTACACCAAAATGCACCAGTACTGGACGAAGCATTTCTGGGTACTGCCAATAAGAAGGGAGATGACTGTGTAATTGTAGGCTGTTGCTTTAAAGCTTGTATGCCTGCATGGTATAACATTGAGCAGTGCATAGTCTTCTGGTGCATGCTGTTCTCTGTCTGTCTGTCCAGTGCATCCACTGTCATGTGTATACTTGTCCTAGCAAACCAAAGTGATAATGAGGACACACAGAACAGAATATGTGCGCACGTAATGGGCTGCTGTTTGTTGGTGACCTGTCAGGTAAGAACCACAGCATTACATGTTTACATACTTCATCCATTTCACTTTCCCCATTACTAATTTGAATTTCCCACTCTAAAGGCTCATCAAGCCCAGTATAATTGGTCCCTACAAAGTAACTTATCATCTGTATATATATGTAATGTACTTGTCTTTTTACATGACAAAAATGTCTTTTCCACATATTGCACATAAACCAGCTGCACTAGTATGACCCAATCTAGAGCTTGTCCAGTAGACTAAGATGTTGGAGCAGGACAGGCAGCAGTTGGCATTTGGCAATACTGTCAGTAGGAATTTCTATGATACTGACAGCCATGATGCCAACAGTGCTCTGGGGAGATTACAAATATGGCAGTTCTGCAGCTCTACATGTGGCCTCAAGTAAAAAAAAATACTGGTGAAATAATTCAAGCACATGGGGTCACAAACAATGTCCTGCAAAGTACAGAGGCTATCCCTAGCATAAGACATGATGGCAGAGAGTGATATAAGTAGGGTAGACTGTGGTCTGTGGAATTATTCTGCACTGCTGATGTTGTCTTGGCATGGGCAATTTGCAACCTGCCCAAACATGCTACAACCATGGCATAGCCCTTCTGTGATATGACGTGCACATATCATGATGAGGAATGTCATTCTGAATGTACTATGAATACCTTGAGTGAAGTAGGGCTTAAATGCACAGAACTATACACTTGTCCTCTGGGTATGTGCCAGCTACATCTGGTGCACAGCCATGTACATCAGTTAATAATATGGCTGCCTCCAACTACAGACATTCTTTGGAATCATTTCCAGGGCCAGTGCCATGTGAAATATCATAGTCTTTTTTGTGCGATCAGTGTGTACCCTGTAACATTTGATATCTTATGGATTCCTCTCCAGCTGACCTTAGGCGGAACTCATCAGTCACTGAGGTATGATATCTGTTTAACATATGCTTGGCAGAGATACTACTGCATACCATATCACCGCTGTTCCATTCTACATAGTCCTGACTGTTAAACTAGCTGCCCTTGCCTGCACATATCTGATATACAGCACACATGGTCTAGCTATGGCGTGGTACAGACTTTGCAGCCCTCTTCCACAGTATCTGTGGTACTCCATTGTTTTCAGTTCAGCAAAATTATGATGCATACATCTTTACTATGTGTGTACTTCTATACTGCTCCCACTAGGCTATGTGCAAGAAAAAGTGCACATCTACACTGTTCCCTTTGTGCTATGTGCAACAAAATGTGCACATCTACACTACATCTACTCTGCTCCCACTATGTTACATGTGACAAGATGTGCACATCTATACTTCTCCCACTATGCTACGTGTAACAAAAATGCACATCTACACTATATCTATACTGCTCTCACTACTCTACATGTGACACAATATGTACATCTACACTGCTCCCACTGTATTATGGGTGGCAACTTTGCCACACAGTCCATAGACTCCTGATCTGGTATTGTGTTCTGCATATAAAAATATATAAAAATTATCCAGGTACCTGGAATCTATTTTCTTCTCTTCAGACATACTCCACACATTCTATTAGGGCACACATGCAGCTATGTATGCCAAAATGCCCATGATATCCATCAACACAGTGCTACTACCAGCAGTGATAAATCACCACAATACACCTCAACACACCAGCACTGCATGAGGCATTACTCGATAATAACTGTGCTTTGTTATAACAGTCCTCATCAAGTACCTAGGTCGGGTTTGGAGGGAATTATGACCTGTTGTTACTGTCACCCTCACAGTTTATAGGTAGCTACTAGCTACATGAATCCACGTATAGTTCTGCAGTTTTCTGATGCAGTCATAAATATGTAATGCCATTTTCAGTAGCTTATAAATAATCTTAACTGCCCAGTGGATTGTACCATTTCATATCTCTGTAAATTATCAAAAATTCAGCTCATTCAAGTACTGTGTCTGCTTTTAATGTTGCTGTGATCTTACACTAATGCTATTATGCACTTTACTCTGCAGCTTGCTTGGCCAAGCTCAGATGGCATTGCCAAAATATACATCTGTTATACCTAAAAAATACATGCTACACTCAACTGTGTGACTATGGCTTGAGACGTGAGGTACACTAACTGTTTGGAAATCACCATTTTTGTGTTGTTGAAAGTGCACCACACTATCCAGAGCAGTTATATTGTAATGTAGGTTTCTGAGACCCTAGCACTGTGATTATGCCTTTGCACAGGAAGCAATAGCAGTAATTTTACAAACTGACCACGAGATGGCAGTATAACGTTTTGTACAGCTGTGTTTACCCCCGTCCCTGATTTTGAATCATATTTTTGCCCTGTCCCTCCTAACATTTTTGATTTTTTAGAAAATCTCTGAGGATTACAGTCAATACCAGACATTAGTGTTTTATACATTTTACTGTTCTGAAAATACATGTTGATGCAAAACCATTTCAATTAACTTTTTAAATTAATTAAAGAATTCATTTAAAATGTACCTCATTTTGGGCCTTTCTTCCTCCATTATTTTTGGCTTTGTCCAGAATTTTTGAGCAAAGAAATTAAAAAGTATGCTGGAAACAATATCCTTTTCTTTAGTTTAGAATACTGTATTTTACGTCTGTCATCAATACAGCAAGGTACAAACTATCTGTAAGGCTAGGGGACCTTCTAAATGCTGCATACTTTTTTATTTCAATGTACGCAATATGCTAAATGGTGTCTTGCTACTAATTATACTTTATAACTCATATTTTGTCCTGCTTCTGCATAAAACATCACTTTTCAAAGCTGCAAATTGTAACAATTCTCTTCAATTTTATTTATTTTTATTTTAGACTGACTTTACTGCATAGCTATTTTAATTTTAACTTCATTGTACTTCTTGACACAATACAGCATAAATTCTGGCTTGCCTCCTGCATGTTTCTCCATACTGTGAGTATAGCTACTTTAAGTATTGTTCTTCAAAACTTTTATCTAGCTTGTCCTGACTTGTTGATCTTTTGCTATTATATATACCCTTTTTCTTCATTTTGTTCACTGTGACAGCAATCTGTAGCAAACATTCTCTTGCATTCTGCTCCATAAAGAGCATATTTTAAATGCAAGAATTGTTTTGTACATGAAAAAGGTAATACCTACATCTGCCTTAACTCATGCATTTTTATAGCTCAACTGCTACTCAATGATGGGGAGCTAATATCTACTAACAAGTGTCTCATCCTCCACCTGTTTCTAAGAGTTCATACAATACCCATTTGCTTTTCAAAATCAATACCTGTCATCAATAAAGTGGTGCCTTTTAACATATAATTTAAATGGCTGAGCAGTGACCTCTTGAGCAGAGAGATCAACTGCCATTGTGAGGATGAGACAGATGCTACCTCCCCTCTGCTAGGGAGCCTGTCAGTAGATTGAAGGCAGTTTTGGCAAATGCCGTTGCAGTGAAAATGTTCTGCCAGTTTAATCTGCTAGAATCCTGGATACAAGAATTTCACCCTGCTATCATCAGCATGATTTCAGACTCATGACTGAAATATGAAGATAGATAATCCTTCACCGTTGTTACTTATTACCAAATATTTCACATTTCTAAACTAGGAATACAAGTTAGATGGTGTTATCCTGTTTGCTACCTTTAATTTACCAGTCACTTTAATTGCAAGCTTTTCAATAAAACTGACTCAGAACTAAACTGGCTAACCTGCTGGTGTCTAATCGGAGGACATCTAAAATTCACCACTAATATCATATATAACTCTCTCACAGTTGTTCCTTGTGACTTTAACATTCACTGGAATCAAATATCAAGTGAGATGTTGGACAACATTCTAACTAATCACTCAGTGAATTAGCTTTGCTATAGACTTGACCTTCACTAACAAACTCATACTATGTTAGACTGTGATCTAATCACTTCTGCATATAAATTCTCACCATCTAAAGCCCAGCTCTCCCCACCCTCCCCCAGCTCTCCCCGCCCTCTTTCCAGTTTAGTGATCAATATCAACCAACTCCTCTACTAATAAAATGCTAATCCAATTGAGAAAAGTGCTCCTTAATGGTTCTTCAAGAAAAATCAAGAGCTCACTGCTCTGCGACTTGAACAGCTCTGACTAGACATACATAATATCTTAATGTGACTTCAGCATTGCCCTGGAATGTTTATTAAATATTCAAATGCCTCTTCAGGATAAATATTTCCCACTTGTGACAATGCTTTTTCCTCACAGTCCTGCACATTTGCTATCCAAACATCTTAGATAAAATAAAAGACAAGAAATCAGTTTGGCACACACTCAAACATTTAAACGTCCTTGCTAAGTGGGTTAGTTTATGTACTGACAGAAACAAATGTAAGAAATGAATGTATGAGGCCAAAGTATCTTACCTGAAAGAAGGGCAGCAGAGGGTCTGTATTCTTCACTTAATCTTTGTGATTCACCTGACATAAACACCCTTCCAATGATGTCTCTTCTGGCCCTTAACTAAAGGATTATGGTTATGCCCATTCCTTTTACTTTTCCGCTGTCACCACTCACAACATTAATGGCTGGCTAAAGAAAATTCCTGGTTTTGTTTCAAATGGATCATATGGTTTAATGATTAAAGTCATTAAAGTCTGCACCAAAATCACTTCCATATCTCTGCATCATATTATAAACCTATCTTTAACTCATGATAGCTTTTCTTTCTTTGTGAATTAGCAACAGTTATCCTGTGCTAAAGCAAGGACTTTCAAATCATTTAAATGATTATCACCTAATCTCTCTTTTCAACTCAGAAGATAAACGTATTCACAGTTATAGTCTGCCACCTAAAAACAACATTTTTTAAAAGTTTATAGCACCCTTTATGCTATCCTAGCTCTGACTTGTATCTTCTTTTCAAACAAGGAAAGGGCAAATCATCTGTGGGCTTTTTATAAATATTTGTAAGTTATCCAGTACCACTGATCATCATATATTCCCCCTTAGAATTTCATTATTGTAGGTGTCCTCCACATTACTACTGTGGTTTGAAAATAACTTGGAAAATCAGTATTTTAGAATCAAAATCAATGACTCTTCCTTCTGCCTAGTATATGTGGACAAGAGTGTACCTCAGGGATAAATGCTAGGGCCACTTTGTTCACCATTTTCATATACCCTTTAAAAAATTTCCTTCCTGAAATTTCTGATTTTTTTTTTTTTCAGATTACCTAATGATCAGGGTCTTTAAGTAACATTCAGCCAGTATTAGTAATTTTTTTGCCTGGGTACTTGAAGAAGGTCAATATATGGATTAACTATTTGGACTTAACCAAAATTAAGGAAAACAAAAATGAAACCATACTGTTTGGGACACCTAACTATATCTTCTAGGTTCACAAACCAGAGGTTGTATCCTTCCTTAAAGTAGTGAATCTCAACTTAGCTGACAAATCTGGGTATCGCAGCTTTCTGATGGTTAGATCCCCATGTGTCCTCACCGTCCACCTCTGTAAAAGCCTAGCAATGGTTAAAACACTCTTGCAAACCTGCTACAAAGCCTGTCACCCTCTAAATGCTGGACTAAGGATAACCCTTCCTAAAATTATTATGCCTACCCTTTAGTATAGCTTAGTACTGACTACAACTGGGCCTTTCACAAATTTCACTGCCTATAGCTGGCATTAACGTAAGATCTGTCATTTCCTGGAATAGTTCCTCAAGCCTGAACATTATTACATCACTATGTTAAAAACTAACATGATCTGTGTTACACAAACAATTCTAGCTCTTCTTAAACTACGACTTTCTTCAGTAGTAACATTGTCTTATTGATTGATCCCTTTTAATACTCCAAACCTATTCTCACTGTCTTTGTGGCAAAATAGTTTATGTGATAAGTCCAACCAAACAATGTTGTCAAGGGAATGCCCATTTGTTCACCAGACCCATCTTACACAATGACAACAAAATCTTCAGATTTTTGTATACAGTCTCCCTTGGAATACTCTCTTCTTATCAATGTGAAGAAACTGAGAGCAATTCTCATATGTAAAGCTCTTTCAAGCCAGTACAGAAGAAAAGGTATGTTAACAAACATGGGGCACCAGAGCTTACAGACTCCACAGAGAAGTATTGGCAATTTGGGAGCACAATAGCTCATACGGCATACCTCTACAAGCTATTCATCTTCCAGAGATACAAGATCTAATAGTAGACTGTCTCAGAGGATACATGTTTCGCAAAAATAGCACTGTTATAACATTTTTTGAGCACTATTGAGTCAGTTTGGGAGATCCTTAAACAAATTTGTTTGCAATAGTCCAAAACACAAAATATGTTTTGTTCTTTTCATTGTCAACAGAGGCATGGAAGATAGATATTGTCTTTTTCCAATGGTTATAAGGTCTGCATTTGCTCTAAGTCCGCTTAATCAGAAAATACTTACCAAAGTTAAGGTGGACAAAGCAAACATCATTCTGATAACACTTAAATAGTCCAGCCAGGCCTGGACTCCTCTCCTACTACAGATGACATCATGACCTCTCAAGCAGTTGCCTTGGTAACCAAATCTTTCTTAATAACATTATAAATTATTCATCCAAGCCTGAAATCTCAAACTATCATACTTCTCAACTGTACAGATTTTCATGAAATGTCCAGATTTTTGCCTAGCATTTTTGGTCTGTTCCTCATAAAATTTGTGGTTTTCTGGCAAATCATTGAGGATTGAAGTTACTAAATAATGACATACAGTTGAGTTTCAGACTTCATATCCTCCAGAAAATACATGCTAACACAAAACCTGTTATTCTAACAACTTTCTAAGTTTATAAAAGCAATATTTAAAATCAGTCCCTGATTTGGGACCTTTGTACCTCTATTACTGTTGGCTTTGTCCAAACTTCTTGTGTTTACAGGTTGAGAGGTATGCAATATATGCACACAAAAAAATCAATTTTTTAGTGCCAGACAGCAGTTCTGTCTCATATTTAATATTATTTAAAAAGCCAGAAAATTATATTGGAAATTCTGTTTATCAAAATGGATGTTTTCCTATAGTCTAAGCTTTGAGTCAATAACTAGTTGATTTCCCAGATCATGCCTCTCAACTTCTTAGAGCAATAAATCTAGATCAAGCACTAAATAATGGCGGGAAAAAGGTAAAAAATAGGGACAAATTTTAAATATTGCTCTTACAAACTTAGAAAGTTGCTAGAATAACAGTTGTTCCATTAAAACTATTTTTTCTGAAGGGTATGAACATGTCTATCATTATTTTCTGACTTCAATTCTCAATGATTTCCCAGTGATTTTCCAGAAAAGCAAAATTTTATGAGGAAGAGACAAAAAATATGAGGCTAATATCTGACCATTCTGTGAAAAACTGGACAGTTGAAAAGTATGCACAGAGTATTGGATTATTCCAACCATCTTTACAGAGCAATGCTGTCTTGTTCTTCTGACATGATTTACCACCTCCAGCATCAATCAGCTTGTTTGCCTACCTGTCTCCAAATTCTGAAGATCAGCTCAGTACTTTGTCGACTCTTATCTGAGATCTTATTTTCATACTGGAGAAGTAGACATTGGATTCGTTTCATCCAGGAGATTAATTGGATTAAGATTCTTGTTTTAAAAGATTGTATTCATGTTAATGATAATTTAAGCTGAAGTCTTGAGTTGCATGCTTTAATGTATAATGAAATGCACCTATTTTAAAGTAATTTAAAATGTATCTTGATTTATTATTTACATACATGTCTTTCACCATTAATTATAAATTATTATGTCTAAATGTGGTATGTAGCAAAAAATGCAGATACATTTTGGAAATCTCAGTAAAACAATAGCATTATTGTCTATCACAAAAAGTTAAACAACAGCAGGAAACAGTGTACGAGTCTGAAAAATAAATAAGAATGAGTTGAGCAAAAATACAAATGGCATTTTTTAACTTATGATAATAACTTGTTTTACAAGTCTTTTAGCTAAACAAGTACACTTGACATAGGATGAAGCATAAACTGCTTATTGAGAATCTACATTCTAAAAGGTGCCTGAAATTTCATGTTTATCTGTAAACATAGACCGTGTAAACATTCTGACTATGTAACAGTTTTATATTGCTGGCAGGGTATATTTTAATTATGAGTTATACAGAATGTGAAAAAAAAACTCCCTAACAAATTCTTTATTGGAGAAATGAGAGTTAGAGTAGCAGATTAAACTTAATGTAACCATTTTCCAGGTTCAAACTATTTTATATCTATTAGAAGCATTTTGAAGTTAAAAGTGCAAAAAAGCATTAGAAATTATATGCATAATTCAAACAATTTTACAGAATGCAATTATATTTTCTGTCCTTGCTTGCATAGAAGCAATGTCTGAAATAATACTACATGAAGAAATCGAATCTGACAATTGTGTTTTAGCATCCCAGTTTTAACAATTCCCCCTTATTCATAACCTTAATTTATTTACTAATTTTTTATTTACTCAAGAAGGAGGACACAGGGGACCTGAGCCAGAACTGTTTCAGATAGCCGTCTGATTATCTTCATTTTTAGAGCAACACTGAAAATGTCTGTGTGGTGTAGTGGGTTAGTGCAATACTCCCTAGTTGAGAGGGGCCCAGGTTCGAAATGTGGCAGAGGTGACTATTCAGAGCTGAGTGGCCTAGTGGGCTAATGCACTAAGTAACTCAATGGGATAGGGAGGAGATATAGGGAAAATAAACACTAAGCCAGAAGTGCACCTATTTGCTTGAGTGGTGCCATTCATTCTATACATTTATATAATTCCATGATTATTACTAATGTATCATCATCAAGGCCCTTCACCTAAAACATAGTAACATTAGAATTATAAATGCTATAACTAAGAGCATTTTAAAAAAATGTCCCTCCCCATCCTGAAAACAAATTAGTTAGCCATGCCCATGGTTAGCTGTCAGTTCATTTGGTAAGTGAAAAATCTACAGCTTGCTAAAATATACTCACATAATTTCATATCTCATTTTGCTACCTGGAATGATTGTTCAGCATTTGTATTTTGCAGATTTTCCTTTTTGTACTGAGAATAAATACATATTTCATTTACCTGTACTAGCTTTAGAAATAGATGTCTGTTTAACTTCATGTTAAAAAGGTCAGGATTTAACCTCTACAAATCCTGTTGTATATGACAGCCGTGTGCATTAACTCTAATTATACCATGATCCCCCCAAAACGTGCACGCTGATTGGCCAGCGTGCCCGTTGTAAATCGAGTTATACTAATGGAAAAAGGTCCGTCGCCGGACTTTTTCCATTAGTATAACTCGATGAAACTGTCTCGCTATGTTAAATGAGTTTAACATAGCGAGACAGCTTTAAAATAAGCAACGGAGATCTCCGTTGCTTATTTTAAAGCTGTCTCGCTATGTTAAACCAATTTAACATAGCTTAATGTTTTAAAACACGAGAAAGCAAGATCTCCGTTGCTTTTTAATGTTCGCTATGTTAAATGAGTTTAACATAGAGACAGTTAAAATAAGCAACGGAGATGTCCGTTGCTTATTTTAAAACTGTCTCGCCATGTTAAACTCATTTAACATAGCTAAAAAAGCAACGGAGATCTTGCTTTCTCCGTTGCTTTCACAACTCTGATGTACTGCGCAGCGCCAAGTACATCAGAACTGCCGTGGATGCCAGACATCTGCGGAAGGGCAGTAAACAGGCATTATACTATGCCATTATTTAAGAAAAGTAATAGTTTCTTTTCTTAAATAATGTCATATAATAGCAATAACCACTTCTGGGTGTGGGTAATGCTAAATTTACCCACGGTTGGCTTTGTTTGGTCCCTCGGGCTTCGCCCTCGGGACCAAACCACGCCAACCGTGGGTAAATTTAGCATTACCCACACCCAGGCGTGGGTTATTGCTATAATACACTTTTCCCTTATCTACTGCTCTCAGTACACTTTCACAAATCCATTTACAAGTTACATTTTCCCTCTGTTTGTTCTGACATGCATTAAAAACACATATTTTGCCAGTATTGTTTCCCTAAGCAAAATCTGTAGTACCTTCTTAGTATATGTCATAATAATAATTGATTCTTAAATCAGTTACACATTTGAAGCCTGATGTGTTATTTGTTGGATCCCATTAAGTGACCTTTACTCCTTGTTTTCTCAGGTGGGCTTCTAGCTCGTTTTGACAAAGATGTCACAATAAATATGTTACTAAACTTTCCAAGATGATGCTTGAGTTATGGCAGCTGTGATGCTGTGCCATAGAATCTGTTCAGTCAATATACACATTAGTCTGTACATTGTGAAAGCTGTTTGGTGATACAAGTATATTATACTGAGCACTGAAATAACTGTGTTCCCTATTGGTAAAATTCTAATATTTGTTTAAACAAAAAAAAAATCTTTATTACATTTTCATGTATGACATAGACAATCTTACATTTACATAAATGAAAATAAACCATGACAACATGATCTCAGTTGCAAACATTATATCATACAAACCGTGCCAACACAACTGCAGCTGCAAACATTATACATCACTTTTAATATATCCAGTCATTGTTAGTCCATGATTATGTAGCTCATTCAAATCCAGCTTTCTTTTAAACCTCATTCCTCTTCTGCATGCATTGATCCCACATTTCCCATTTTTTCCTATGTAATTTTCTCCTACCCTTTTCTAAAGATACCAGTTCCAGTTGTTTTATCTCTGTTACGATCTTCGCTATTTCTAGTAAAGTTGGTTTAGACTTTGATTTCCATTTTCCAGTAATTGCTTTTTTGGCAGCCATCATAACTAGACCCAGGAAGGCCTTACTATGATTAGGCAATTCCGATTCTGTGTCTTCGCTCAAAAAAATAATTTCCCTAGTTACTCCAACTTGTTCACCCAGCATCTCTTACAGTGCTGACTGCAGGGAGTCTTTAAAGTCCGCCAACTCATTACACTCCCAGAAAATATGTTCCCAGTTCCCTCTTTCTTCCCCATCACACCTCCATTTGCTGTCTGCCTGAGGAAAAATTATTTGGAGCATGCTTTGGGTGTAAAAATACCTATTTAAACACTTCCAGCCAAAGATCCTAAATCTTCTAGATTTTGTTGCATATTTGGGAGAAGTACATATATCCCCCCATTGTTTCTTTATGAATTGCTTATCCAGTCTCTCTTCCTAATCCTTCCTAACCTCCACTGATTGATTCTTATAGTTATCGTGCAATATTTTGTATGCTCTACTAATTATTCCTTTCTTAATGGCAACTTATGTTCTAGATTCTACCAAAAACTCTACCAGTGCTGGTCTTTCATTTAGGACCCCTCTATTTCTTTCTCTTTGCCTATACTCTAATATCAGTCCTTGATATGGAAGGCAATCTCTAACCTGCAGTCCAAATAAGTTTTTGGCATCTTCACATTCTATTACCTTTCTAGTTATTTCCTCCCAATACCTTGGTTCCTTTACCAATTTTCTCCAGTATATTCCCCCATGCCTATTGTCTGTATCCCTAATTGCAGACACCCCTATCTGCAGAATCTCCTTTCTCCATTCCCATACTGGCTTAGTTCTTAGAATACCTTCTGCTGCTTTATGAATATTAATATTCTGTATGATTATTATTGTTGTCCTCAAAGGTCTGCAACCAAAATCTCAGTCTCTCCCTGTTACTTGAGATTTCCCCGTTTCATTATCATCTCTTTCTATTCTGAATTATAGTTTTCTGCCTGTGCTATGTATAGGAGCCTAACTGTGTTGCTCTGAAATACCCCTGCAACTCGGGTAATCCAATCCGCCCTGTTCTACTGGAAGATTATGCTTATCCCACTTCACTCTTGCCATATTCCCCTCCCAGATATAATCCTTCAGCTCTTTATTAATTACTATCCACAACTTTTCCTCTAGTTGATAAAAATATGCATGACCTGGGTATGAAACTAAAGGAACTAAAACATTTTAACTGCTTGAATCTTACTATCGATATCCATAAAACAGAGCTTCCATTTCCTCAGTTTTTGTATTATCTTTTGTTTAGTCTCTTCCCACATATCCTTAGCTGGCACACTGGTATCATTTTTAATTCATACTTCTAAATACTTCATTTTATCATGTCCCCATAAGTATGGATATTGCTGAACCAATTTGTATGTGGGTTCACAGTTTACCGCTATTGCTTTTGTTTTAGCTTCATTAATTTTGTATCCCGAAAAGGTTTGAAAATGTCTCAGTATGTTCCACAGCACTGTAATGTCCTTTTTGGTTTTGTCAGGTATAAAATAATGTCATCTGCAAATAGAGCCAGCTTTTCTTGACTGCCATACCAATTATATCCTTGAATTTCTGAGTCCCTTATTTTCTCTGCCAGTGGTTCTAAATATAATGCAAATGACAAAGGGGAGAGAGGACACCACTGCCTGGTTCCTCTACTCAAGCAGAAATTATCAGAGAGGACCTCACCAACTTTAATTTTCACCTCCGATCCCTCATATAACCTCCTAATCAATGCTATATTTTTTATTAGGGAGTGCAAATGCTTCCACTTCTCTGCTCATAAAGTCGCAGTTTACTCTGTTGAATGCTTTCTCAGCATCAAGACTTACCAACAACGGTGGCATTTTCTTACATTCTGCTTCCCTCTGGATCATCACAGTTCTGCTAATGTTGACAAATGTCTGCCTACCCCCCACAAAACCACATTAATCCATATCTATCAATTTTGGCATCACGTTTTCCATTCTTTTAGCCATCATAGACAAACACTTTATAATCATGATTTAGTATTGAAATGGGACTGTATTTTAGGTATTACAGCTACAACCACTTTCTTCCAGGATGTTGATACTTTTCCTCCTCTTAAAATACTGTTAAACAAAACCTTTCAGATCTTTATCAGTTTTCCCTTCCTAGCTTCCAAACTTCCACAAGAATACCATCTATTCCTGGAGACTTTCCTGTAGATTGGTTATATATCACCAATTTTATCTCATCTCCTCCTATCCTAATTGTTAGTAATTGAGCCTCCTCTACCTCTAACCTTGGCATATTTAATTCTTCCATAAAGATTTCCATTTGTACCTTTTCTTAATTTCCATATTTCTCTGCTTTATACAGACTGTCATACAATTTTCGAAATATTTCTAATGCTTCTACAGGATCCCTTGTTATCTTCCTTGTTATAGGCTCCCTAAGTTTCAGCCCTTTCTACTTTCTGTTGCCTGAGTCTTTGTGCTAAAAGTTTTTGTGCTCTAGAGTTATCAAAAACAGTTGCTTAACAGCAGTCTTTTTAAACTCATGCATATTATCGAGGTAATCCCTTATTTTCTGTTTAGCATCCTGCAATTGTTCCTCTTCTTGTTCTGTGAGATTCCTCCTATTTTACAATACTTTAACTTTTGTCAGTCCAAGTAATTCTGGTTACTTCTTAACCCTTTCTTTTATTTACACCAAGTTTTTAAAATCCCATTCCCTAGCTATACTTCATAAGAAATTTCTATCTTCTCTTATATCTCCTGAATAATTTCCTGAATATTTTCCAATACCCATTCTTTAAATTCTTCTCTTTTCAACAAATAGGCAGGAAAGCACCAGTGTCTCATTTTTATTTTATTTCATTACCCTGTGTTTTTATTTTAGTTATTACTGGTGCATGATCTGAAATAGTTATTGGGTGCATATCAAGACTTTCAATTAAATGCATATGTTCCTGTGAAATGTAAATTCTGTAAAGTCCACAAATAGCACAAACTCCAGAAAATAAAACAACAAAATACCAGAACAGATATGAAAATCACCAACTCAATTAACTTTAATGACTTTAATAAAAATAAGCACTTTCGTTTTACTAAAAACGTAACACTTCTTCAGATAAAACACATTGTTTAAAACCTCCAATTAAATACTATAAGAAATCATGTAGTAACCAATCGGCTATTTACAAATTCAATTAATGACCAACCAACTGCTTAGAAAAAACATACCATTCAAAAAAATCCATCCCAAACTCAAGTGCATATCTATTTAATTTATTTTGGAATGTAATATTTTATATTTATATATGCAGGTATGACTTACTGGTTGAATGTTTTTATCAGTGGGTTTATATATTTACCAATGGGTTTTATATTTTTCAATGCAGGAGTGGAGTCAAGTAGGGATGTTTTCTTTCAGGTGGTACCTTGTTGCGATGGATTTTTTTGAATGGTATGTTTTTTCTTATAGTATTTATTGGAGGTTTTAAACAATATTTTTATCTGAAGAACTTTTACATTTTAGTAAAACAAAAGCACTTATCATTTTTATTAAAGTCATTAAAGGTATGGAGCTAGTGATTTTTGCATCTGGTCTGGTATCTTGTCGTCTTAAATGTAAATTCTGTCTAGACTGGCCCAGTTTATGTATTTTGGGGAATAATATATAAATTCATTGTAAACGCCCGTTACTGCTTTCACATCTTCCATTCCAAATATTTTCATAAATTTCTTTATAAATCTACCCTCCTTTGTTATATTTTCCCTTCTGGGCTCCCCAGACACATCTTCACTGTTGCAAATCAAAATCCAATCCCCACCTATAAGTAATATTCCTTGCTGAAAGTTGATTATTTCTCCCAGAATTTTCTTAAGCTCCATAATAGCAGTTTTCAGTGAAATGTAAATACATGCCAGTGTAATCATTCTCCCTTGTCAGTAGACCTAGTACTGCAAATCTACCATTATTATCTTTTATATTTTATTCTATTATTATTGGAGCTCCTCTTGCAATTAATATAAGTACTCCTGTCTTCCTTTGCCCCAGATATTCTACTGAAGAACAATCCTGAAAACATTTCTTTATCAAATCTGCATGTTCAGTTCTTTCCATGTGTGTCTCCTGGAACATAACTATTTGCACTCTACATTTTTAACATACATTTATTTATATTATTCCAGTTAGGCTAGAAATAACCAAAAAGAAAGGTCATTCATGCTAAGATGCATGATCCAGCCTGTGCTTTTAGTAAGTAATATCTTGTTTTGTCTTATTTTTACAGCTCTCCAAGCTAAGAAAACACCTGAAGGCTTTCAGTAAACATTTTCTCCAAGCTATTTCTCTTTATCAGATTATCTTCTGAGGACATGCAAACTAGACACAAGCTGCTAAAGATACCTTGTTTACCAGAAAAAAATGTATAATATTCAATATTTCTTTCCACGTATATGCTTTGTATTAAACTTGTTACTGAATAAATCCTAAGGTTAACCCAATCATTTCCCTATGGAAGCATGAGAAAAAGCACACTATTTGTTTCTGTTGTTGTTAACTGAAAAAATACTGTAATAAAAAGATTAATACACAGGAGGTTCAGGTTCTTTACTAGTGTACACCAGGAGGCAAAAAACGTACAAGTACAGAATTTTGTCTGAATGAAACAGGAAGAACACAACTTTTATAGTATTTCTCACCAGTATTAACCCACCAGGCTGACGTAGTCAGTCACAAGGGGTTTTACATCACTTTAGCTTACAATATTCTATTCATCTAAAATGCTGATACTACATTTTGCTTAAAAACTTTTTCTGGTAAACAACGTGGCCTTGCTAGCCACCTGGTTAGTTACAATACCCTTTTACAAAGTTTCCACTCAAGGTTCTAAATTAATTCGAACATAATAGTAGATACAGTTCTCAATACATTTCTCTTGTTACATGTTATCACTTCCTCCTTGCAGCCGGTCGTTATCTAGCAACATATACAAGGTTGATTGCTCAAGCGGAAAAGAGCAGAAGATTCTCATTATTTCACACATTTAATTTCCTGACCCAGCAGATAATCACTTGTGAGAAGCATAAACATTAATTCTTGCTGAGCTAGCAGCTGCTGGGGTCAGAGGCCAACTTGCAAAAGGCACACTGCAGTTTCCAAAAGCTTCTTGCAGTTTCATATGAATTCATTTTTCTTGTCATAACATTAATAGAATAAAATGCATTATATCTTTCTTATTTCTTAATAAGCACTAAACATATACATTAATACATATTTTTCTAACATTTCCCCCCCTGTTAATACTTTTTATTCTGTTCTCAGAAGTTTAAACGATTTTTATTTCTTCTCCTAACCTCTTCCACTTGGGACTTGCAGTTAAGAGAGTCATTCAGTTTAGACTTCAAGGAGAATTTCATTTGGAACCAATTCCTCAAGTTCAATGTCTTGACACAAGGTTTCAGAGACAGGCATATCTATAAAATCTTTAATTAATCTTTTCATGCAGGGGATTCCACAACAAACACATGCTCCTAATAGGAGTAAACCCACACAAATGGTAATCAGAATATTCATTAGGATGGAACCCCACCCCCCCAAACAGATTCTGGAAAAAATCCGTCAGAGGGTTTGGGCCTGGTTTGGTCATGGCCGACGCTTGCTGAATCACCTCCAGATGGTCGTTGATTTCATGTCTATTATCTGGTATGTACGCACAGCATTCTTCTTTGATAAGCACACACGTACCACCTCTCGCCAATAGGGTGAAGTCAAGAGCCATCCGATTTTGCAACACAACAGTTCTCATGGTATTCAGTTCATCAGTCACTAATTCAAGAGCAGAAAAAGTTGCATTACTCATTACTTTGAGAAGTTTCGACAGTTTTCTCAGCTCCCAAATCGATTTGACTGCACCATACGCTGGGAGTATACCTGCCCAAGATATAACACTGTCACTCAAGTCCATATGAGTCAATTTGTCTTTGTCCTTCACGGAATTATGGTCTTTCCAACCTGCTTCAACTCGCCCTACTGGATTCACAGGTTTCTCGATTGGATCTTTGGTTTTCTTGGAAACATCTCTCACGTTCAGTATTTTACCCAGAGGTAATTCCGCAGTGTGTCGTATGGCCGGAACCAGGTAGCCCAAAAAAAACTGCCGGACCAATTCTCAGGTAGCCATTTGTATGCCTTTTTCCCACACACAAAATAACAGTTTTCAACTTTAGTGCTAATATGCACCAACCCTGCATGAAACATTTTCTTATCTATGATTGACAATTGTTTAATCAAAACAGGATTTCTTTGTACTTCATTCAATGTCGTTTTCATTGAGTTCAAATATGAATCATAGTTAGTATTGCAAACAGTACCCTACTTTTAGTCTTAATATAACATTTATAAGATATTGTTATGTTACAGTTACTCCAGCCCACCTGGAGAGTATCATTCTTGAAAAAACACACAATCCCTTTTTGTGTAACAGGTAAATACAATGCTATTTTATCCTGTGATCTCACAGTTCCTGTGTCAAAAAGCAAATTCTCCCAAGTCTCATTGATCCCTAAAGGAACAGCGGACATTAGTAGTCCTCCATATGCTGTTGGTATAGCTGTAAAAACCCATCAGTTTGAAATGTTCATAGTCTCAGCATATACACGTTTAATTGCTAGGTATGTGTTAAAGTTTGGATGCCAGTCTATGGATGTCTCATCACGTTTATCCAGTTTTACTTGTGTGGTTGAAGAAAGGAAGAACCACAACAAAAAGAAAATCATCACAAGTACAGTTAATAAGTGTACACTCAATAAGATGATTATGCAACATTTTTGAGGTTGGTCTGAATTTCTATCTTTGGCCATTTTGTTCTTGTTGCGTAACAGTTACAATGTTTTTATCAAGTTGAAAGTTCTTTACCAGTTTACAGTGCGTCAAATGGATCCAAGATGACCTTTCGGCTATTTTGACTGCAGTAGGCATGGCCAGCAGTACCTGGTATGGGCCTTCCCACTTCGGGCTTGCCCAACTCTTCCTCTTTGTTACCTTCACCCAGATCCAGGACGCCGGGGCTAGAATTGCTTCCAATGGACTGGTCTGTTCTTTATCTGAAAAAGAGATAAACTGCAAAAGAGATTTATTTATTAACAGTTTCCTCATATAACTAGCTAGTGAACTATCAGCCTCCTGGTCTGCAGGCATGAGAGCTTTCCACTGAGGTACATAATATGCCCTCCCAAACACCATTTCAAAAGGAGTTAAACCCTTTGCATTTGGAACTGTTCGCATACTCAGCAGCGCCAGAGGCAGACAGTGCACCCAGTTCTTTTGGGTTTTATTGACTAACTTTCTAAGTTTGTTCTTGTGGACACCAATGTGCCTCTCCACCAGTCCCGCAGACTGAGGGTGATAAGCACAATGGTTCTTCAGGGAAATCCCAAAGAATCATCCCAACTGTTGTATGGTTTGATTCACAAAATGTGTACCATTGTCACTATAAATTCTTTCCGGTATACCAAATCTAGGAATAATCTCCTCTATGAGGGCTTTTGCCACTGTTGTTGCATCCGGATTCTTGGTCGGAAAAGCTTCCACCCATCTAGAAAACATATCTACAATGACAAGGCAGCACTTTTTGTTATCACATTTGTTCAGTTCTATAAAATCCATACAAATAGTATGGAACGGATATGGCGGTGTAGGAAAACTTCCTTGTTTAGGTTTAAATGCCCCTGTGCATGATGTTTGTTACAAATATGACATGCCGCACAAAATTTTTTTGTGTAATTTGTGAATCCATATGTTTGGAATATTCGGTTTACTAACTGTACCATCCCCCCTGTTGAGACATGGCACTGCCCATGGCTCAACAAAGCTGCATATCTAAACAAATTAGACGGCAAAATTGTTTTTTTCTCTTTGGAGATGTACAGCCCGTTTTCAAGGATTGCTCCTCGTTTTTCCCATTTTTGTTTCTCTGCTTTTGTAGTAAGCGTCTGCATTGTTTTTAACATTTCTAGGTCTAAAATTTCAGAGGGTTGTAATTCCTCGTCTGAAAGTAAAGTTTCTGAGTCTGAAGCTGCTTGCTTCGCAGCTGCATCAGCTCTCGCATTACCTTTTGAAATTCTGTCCTGCTGTTTCGTATGAGCTACGCATTTGCAAATAGCTACTTTAGTAGGTAACTGAATAGATTCTAACAATTCTAAAATAAATTGCGCATGATTAATTGGTTTACCACTAGACGTTATCATCCCTCTATTTTTCCACTGCTGTGCAAAAACATGTACAGTAGAAAAAGCATACTGACTGTCAGTATATATGTTTACACATTTGTCTTTTGCTAAGGTACAAGCTCGTGTTAAGGCAATCAATTCTGCTGCTTGTGCAGACAAGTTATGTGGTAAGGATTGGGCTTCTAAGGTTTCAGTGTCTGTAACTATTGCATACCTCACTAGATTTTTCCCTGTAGGGCCCCTTCTGCATGAGCCATCCACATAATATGTCACCTCGGCCTTATCCAAGGGAATATCCATGAGATCTTGTCTGGGTAAGGTTTTCTGCTCAATTTCCTGCAGGCAACTGTGTGGTGTGCCATCCGCAGGAGTTGGGAGCAAAGTTGATGGATTTAATGTTGTGCATCATTCAATTGTCATATGAGGTTGGCTCAACAGTATAGTCATACAGGAAAGATGTCTAGCAGGAGAGATATGCTACTTTTTCTTGCAGTAAAATTATCGCGACTGCATGAGGCACTCTCAATGTGAGAGGGTGGAATAACACCACTGAGGCTGAAGCCTGTACTGCCATTGCAGCTGCGACCACTGCTTGTACACAGTGGGGCAAGGATCACGCCACTGGGTCTAACTGTGATGAATAGTAAGCTATGGGGCGTTGTTTATCCCCATGTTGTTGTGTCAACACTGATGTCATATATCCTTGCTTACAGTCTACAGTTTGAAAGAAACGTTTATGACAGTTTGGTAATCCTAAGACTAATGAAGAAGCTATCAATTGCTTCAACCTGCAGAAAGCTATTTCTGCTTCAGGTGTCCATTGTAATAAATCCTGTGCTGCCATCGGCTTTTTGTATATGAGGTCGGTCAGTGGAGCAGATTCCAAAGCATAGTTTGGTATCCAACTCCGGCAGAAGTTAGTTGTTCCCAGGAAGGACATCATTTCCTTCTTGGTCGCTGGTTTGTGTGTTTGTAAAATCGCTGTTTTTCTATCCTCATCTAGTATTCTACCTTCTTTGGATATTACATATCCTAGGTATCTAACTTCTTTTCTCCAAAGCTGTAGTTTACATTGTGTCCCTGTGTTGTTAAGAATTGTAACAGTGCTATGGTATCCTCCCTGCATTGCTGCTGGATGGGGGCTGCTAGCAAGATGTCGTCTACATAAAGTAGAATTTGACTACCCCCCGGTGGGGTGAATCCCGCCAAATTACTAGCCATTTCTTGTGCGAATATTGTTGGACTCTCACAATATCCCTGTGGTAGTCGAGTATAGGTATATCTTTTCCCCTGAAATGTAAATGCAAATCAATATTGGCTATCAGGATGTATAGGTATTGAAAAGAAAGCATTGCTGATATCTACCACAGAGAAATATTTTTGATGAGGTTTCAAATAATTTAACAAAGTGTGTGGATCTGACACCGTAGGTGCTCTAGGTATTACTGCATTATTTACAGCTTTTAAGTCCTGAACCATACGCCATTCCCCGTTTGCCTTTTTAACAGGAAATAGGGGTGTATTACATGGTGAATCAAGAGATTCTACCAGTACTCCTTCTCTAAGTAATGCTGCTATTATAGGTTTGATTCCTATCTCTGCATCCTTTCTCAAAGGATATTGTCTCTTCTGTGGTCTGAATGCTGACTTTGGTGTAATAGTAACTGGTCCTGCTGTTCGAATAAGTCCTACATCTGACTTGCCTGTTGACCAAAGAATCTTTGGTATGTTACATAAGGCTTTCTCCTCTTCTTCTAATAAGAATGCTAATCAGCTGTCCTCGCTAGACTGCAAGTGTACAGCTGGGTGTGCCTGTGTTAGCCAATTCAGTTTTTGTTTCTGTATTCCCTGCTCTGATAATTCTAAATCAGTTTGTTTCTCCCATCTCGTTACCTTTTCTCCTAGGTCTGCCCATTTTACATTTTTGTTTTTAGTTAATGTAGTAATCGATTAGATTTGTATAGTGCAAGGAATTCTTGAGGTAATGAACAGCTAACAACACTGTTTCCCTCAGTATCCCATTACAGATTACGTAACACTAACCTGTTTGCACGATTTCCGAACAATTCTTGCTCATATTCCTTATCAGGTCCTGGTGTGCTACAGTAATACAGAGTGCAATGCAACAAATGCTGTCTGTCAGTGTCAAGGGAGGGGGATTTACTGATGGCTACGTTCATCAGTTCCTCGGTCACTGCCCCTGGACCAGTCGTAACCAAGTCCTGGCTGTACCAGTAAAAAGTTTCACCCTCCGGTCGCACCACAAAAGTATCCATTTGTCGCTGTGCCTCCATACCCTGCATAGTCGGAACTACTGCTATGCCAAATATCTGCATAAGGTCCCTACCTAATAGGTTCACTGGACATTTTGCAGAAACAACAATTTTACTCCTTTGAGTCATCCCTGAAACAGGGTCAGTTATTGCTATATCATGGGAAAGTGGTTCCCGGTATAGCTGTCCATTTGCAGCTTTCACTAATATATAATCAGGTGATTCTGAATGTTCCGGTAACTTGGAGGGGTGTATCAGAGTCCGTGACGCTCCTGAATCACACAGGAATTTAACTTCCTTCCCCTCCACCAGAAGTGTAACTTCCGGTTTTGTGTCTGCTAGGTAGAGCTCTAGGCTCAATAATGCTAAATCTAAAATCTCATTTTCTTCATCTTCCATGTCTACTTGCACTTCCTCTACTCCTTCTATCACATTTGTTCTTTCTTTATTGTCTTTTCCCGATGATTTCTGACTCTCGTATGGTGTATCTTCACCATCATATAGTCAGTCCTCATCTCCCTTATCCTCTGTGGTTACCTTCTTATTTTGTTTACAATCCCTAGCTAGATGTCCCTTCTTCCCGCATTTAAAGCATTCACCTCTCTTTTTCCTTTCTTCAAAGTCCTCTGACCGTTTGTCAAACTGTTTATTTCCCTGTGCATTTTTCTTACCCTTTTTACCAGACTGTAATACATAAACTTCAGCTCCGTCTTCAGCAGTGAAGACTTGCGCTTTCTTTTTCTTTTTGCTATTAAAATGTCTTTCAGCATGTCTAGCATATTCAAGTAAGGCTTGTAACCTACTTGTTCGATGATCTATCATATGCTTCGTAATGAAGCTACTAATAGGTGCAATGCAACCTTTTAAAAATGCATTTTTCAATTGTTGTTCATACGGGGAATCATTTGTTTGATTTTCGGGAACTGTCATACCGCTATGGTTATTAAAACATTCTAATAATCTGGCATAGTACCCATCTACTGTTTCATTTTCTTGTTGTATGCATTGGTTAATACAAGTCCAGTCTGCTCTAGGTTTCCACTTCTCAGAGATTCGGTCTGTAAGGACTTTTACTCTATTGTCTAGTTCTGTGTCACTATGTGGGAGTGGCTTAAATTCTGCATTACGAGGATTCCAGGTGCCACTAATCATGTGCCAATCTGGACCTACAATTTGTCTAACTACTTTTTCTACTTCTTCCCCATTTAAGTGGTAACTTAACCTCATGCCTTGTAAATCTTCTAGGAATTTTGTAAAATTAACTTTTGGATGGGGAATTCCCTCAGTAGCCTTCCGGATATCCTCCGGTGTCCACGGCCTATATACCAAGAGGGTTGGGTCCTGTCCAACCTGTCCTGCCTGAGGATTTGGTACCTCTATAAGTGGACATATTTCTTCCTCACTCTCAGCTTGTAAATTTCTCTCCATTTGAGACGATTCTATGTCCCCCTGTGTTTTACGTGTTCGGGACCTAGTTTCAATGGGATCTCTAACAAACGATTTTGGTTTCACTGAGACATCAGGATACTGCGGAGGTGGACCAGCTTGTCCACCCGCTTCATATCCTGAAAAAGGGAGGGGGGGAGGAGCCGTTGCTACTACTATATTATTATCTTCTTTGTCTAAAAACAATGCCTTTGAATTATTGCTCTTTTGTTCCCTACGGTTTGCTTCCTCAATCCACCTGTGTGCCTGAGGAATGCCTAATTGCCGTTGTTTCTTTGCCTGACCTTTTGTATCACTTTTAAGCTGTTTAAGAAGTTTAACAAGCGAAGATTTGTCTAATTTCCCATCAAATTCATATTTGTTAACACATTTTGCATAATATCTAACATTATCTGCACGTTGTAGTTGCATATATTTTGCGTCTTTGGTAAGGGGTGAGTCTCGCGATGTTTTAGTGCACTGATTTCCCATGTTAATAAATGTTATGTAACCCTTTTACCACATGGTACCACAACTTCAGTTCCTTTCACAGTTTATCTAGAATAACTGCCTACCTTATTCTGTTACCCTGATCTATGACTAAATAAACAGTAATTTTTTCTTGTCCCTGATCTGTATGACAAATCTGACAAAAAAAAACAATATTTACTGTAACCTAGTCCCTGATCTAAAACAGAAAAAAGGCAAAAAGTCTCCCTACCTGAGCCTCCGGTATTGAGCAGTCACGGTTCGAAGTGGAGATCCGCTCTTCAGCCACAGATCAGAAAGTGGCCAGCCTCTTTAAACGACAATTCAGTCGGAGGTCTTTTCACTCAAGAAGAACCATTTTGGTATCTTCTCCTGCATGCAGTCTTCGACCACTGCTACGCTCTGATCCGCAGCTTCTGAGGGATTCCGGTATGCAAAGGACCAGTCTGTTAAATGAAAAAATACTGTACTAAAAAGATCAATACACAGGAGGTTCAGGTTCAGGTTCTTTACTAGTGTACACCAGGAGGCAAAAAATGTACAAGTACAGAATTTTGTCTGAATGAAACAGGAAGAACACAACTTTTATAGTATTTCTTACTAGTATTAACCCACCAGGCTGACGTAGTCAGTCACAAGGGGTTTTACATCACTTTAGCTTACAATATTCTATTCATCTAAAATGCTGATACTACATTTTGCTTAAAAACTTTTTCTGGTAAACAACGTGGCCTTGCTAGCCACCTGGTTAGTTACAATACCCTTTTACAAAAGTTTCCACTCAAGGTTCTAAATTAATTCGAACATAATAGTAGATACAGTTCTCAATACATTTCTCTTGTTACATGTTATCACTTCCTCCTTGCAGCCGGTGCGTTATCTAGCAACATATACAAGGTCGATTGCTCAAGCGGAAAAGAGCAGAAGATTCTCATTATTTCACACATTTAATTTCCTGACCCAGCAGATAATCACTTGTGAGAAGCATAAACATTAATTCTTGCTGAGCTAGCAGCTGCTGGGGTCAGAGGCCAACTTGCAAAAGGCACACTGCAGTTTCCAAAAGATTCTTGCAGTTTCATATGAATTCATTTGTCTTGTCATAACATTAATAGAATAAAATGCATTATATCTTTCTTATTTCTTAATAAGCACTAAACATATACATTAATACATATTTTTCTAACAGTTGTCATGCTCACTTAACCAGACCTTTTCTCTCTCCCTTTTTCCTACCCCACACTACAGTGCCTACATTTGTTAAAACTGAACAAGGAAAAAGAGAGAAGGGAAAATCAGAAAAAAAAACAAAAGCACCTGTTTATATTAGTATCCCTATTACATTAAAAAAGAACTAAGAAAACATTGCTTAATAGCTTGCTATGAAAGTCATGCACATTTAAACATTACCATTAAGAAAAAAAAATAAGTTTGTTTTACTTACAGTTGACTTTCTCTCTTCTCTTCCCCTCTCCAAAGTAGTTCTCCGAAGATTAATGACATAATGTAGGGCATATACTTTAAAGTCCCCTAAAAGTCTAACAAAGTCCACAAAAATCCAATATTTCCAAGTCCTCTTGTTTTGCCATGTTTCATGAATATAATTATTGCTTTGTAAACCCAAATTTGTCTGTTTCCAAGTTACTTATTTTATTCTCAGAACATTAATAACATTCAACGGGGTATATACTTTAAAGTCTCCCACAAGTTTAACAAAGTCCAAGGTAGTCCAATATTTTTAGATTTTCTTGTTCTGTCATGTTTCACAAATATAATTATTGCTTTATCATCCCACAGTTGTCGTTAACCCTGTCCATCTCCATCTCCCAAATCATTTTCATTTCCAACATATTCCTGACTCTTCTAGTCAATTCTTATGTTTTCTTCCTTCTTTCAGGCAATTGAAACAGAGGAATAGATTTCACGGGCTCATTGTCTCTGTAGTTCTTATCACCAGAAAAACACGAAGCTGAGCCTCTTTCTGACTCACAGTTCACCCTTTGTTGAGCAAATTTTTGTATTTCCTTGTTAACATGTACTTCATCAAAAAATGATTTGTCCCTCCGGGGACAAACACTTTGACGATGGCTGGGAAAAGCAGTTTGAATCTCATGCCTGCTTTTCAACAATCCCTAAATAATGGAATATATTTACTCATCTTATGCCTGTTGTACAGTGAGTAATCATTCTCCACACTCTACTGTCTCCCACTTTTAGCACTTTATCCTTCTGCCACAGTTTTGTCATAATCAGCTCCTTCTGCCGATAAGACTGCACCTTCACTATTAACAGTCTAGGTTGTTTAATACCTACCAGATTTGTACCCTTTCAATTAACAGTTCCTGTTGTG
This sequence comes from Protopterus annectens, assembly GCF_019279795.1. NCBI lineage: Eukaryota > Metazoa > Chordata > Ceratodontiformes > Protopteridae > Protopterus > Protopterus annectens. The sequence goes on from NC_056739.1 coordinate 1,275,292,692, forward strand.
GAATACCAGTCCAGTTGCTTATTTGTGCTTTCATAAAATTAATATAGTCTGTTCCTTCTAACTTCTCTGGTACAGCATAAATTCTCAAGTTTTCCCTACATGCTCTATTCTCCAACTGTATTATTTTTGAAACATCTCCTCTTGTGCAGCCTCCTATTCAGCCAGCCTTTTTCTCATTTCAGCTTCTGAGTTTTGCAGTTCTGCCACCTTATCTGAATATCTGTTTAAAGCTTCTTCCATTTTTTCCAACTTTTTATTATTTGTGTTGATATACACCATCAATGTTGCATTTATTTTAACTGGTTCTGTGTGCAGTCACTTTATACTCTCCTCTAGGTTACTGGAAGTCCATGTCTGGAACTTTTAATGCTTCCTGCTGGACAACCATAGTACTCCTGTCAGTCTGTTTCTTTCTCACCTTTTCTAGCTGATTTTCCTCCAGGTCCTTTATGTTTTTTCCTGGCACCTAGGCAGTGCACTTACTAGCCAGTTACTGAAATTTACCCAGAAATCTAGGACCTCTGGCCTTCTTTGCGAAGTTTCTGTTTTCAGACTTGGAGAGCCAGAATTAAGATGTTACTCAATGTGCAGCCATCTTGTAACATCAATTATAACAAAATTGTGTGTTTTATGAATTTAGTAAGGCTGTTTTAACTAATACTACTAATTTTTGAAAACAAATTTATCAGATCTGTTTTAATGAATGAGTCAGCCCTTGGGCCATTATCACTACAAAATAAAATTATAATCAGTAAATGTATCTCATACTTTCTAAGTAACCACCCCCCAATGCACAGACATAAAGATGTAATTTGTGCCTTACTTAATGTTGTCTTGTGCAGTACATTTAACTCGGGAAGTAGACTTACTACTTTTTTGCCTCACATTATTTAATGTATTTTGTAACTGAATCAGCTTTTATCCCTTTGTCCTTAGTTAATCCTATTTATTATATTTATATTCACCCTCAAAATGACTTGAGAATCACTAATAAATTACTGAACTTGTGCAAAAAAATCTGAATATAAAAATTGTTTTTGGAATATAATCCTATCTAGCATCCTGCAATTTCAACAATAATAGCCTTTTGTGAAAGTCCACATCTGCATATGTGTAAAATAATCTAGATGCAATCATAATTTGCTGGTTACCATTGATTTGAAAATACTGCTCATTCTTTTTGGTTACCTTCCTCTACATGAATGATGGTTTCTATATATCTACCCATATGTAGTGCCCATGTAGTACTCAGTGATGCAACAGGTAGCAAACTCACCTTTAGTGCTGGAAGAAGGGTGTGATCTCTCTTCTCACTCTAACAGATAGGATTGCTGACACTGCAGTGCATCATTAAGGGACTCATGAGTGTGCCGTCCTTCAGATGAGATGTTAAACTGGGGTCCCATCTGTTTGAGTTGGTTGCAGCTTAGGTAGATGTAAAAGACCCCGCAATATCTATTGAAAACAGCAGGGGACTGTCCACAATGCCCTGGCCAAATTTAGCCTAGTAATAGAAATACAACCTCGGGTTTCCCCTGAAATAGGCCACTTGTCTAGTGGGACTAACCTGGTCAACAGAGGTCAAATAAAAAAAATAAATATACTAATACTGAAATCCCTTGTAAAACCCATGTTAATTTATTTTTAGAAACTGTTAGATAAGCAGAAAATATTATCTGTAGTTTCTTGACACAGTTACCTTACAATAAAACACCTCTACTTGATACTACCAAACATCTAGTCCCTTATGCATTAGATCAGCAGTTGTTAGTCAGGAATCAAACCCTGACTCTTATATTTAATATAATCTGAATATTTTACTTGGGCATTACCATTACCCCCCCCCCCCTAAAAAAAAACATATAGTGTTAAACATTTCAGCCATGTAACACCTTACCCTTACCTACCTATTTTGATTTTTAACTCTAGCTAATAACAAAAACAAATAGAGAATTGTTTTTATTGTAGCTCTTTGTTTTTCTCAGTCACTCCTGATTTGACTGACATAAAATCAACTTTGGCTAGAAAATGAAACAGTGGCAACTTCCTAGCCTTTTGTCTGCACCATATATAAGACTAACCTTCAGTATATCTTTTGTTCTTCTCAGAGGTCAGTGAAGCATTTCCTATACTCTGCACATAGTTATGTTTCACATGGTTCTGGTAATATGCATGACTTTCCCCTGGGATTCAGCAAGCAGCCGAGCAGAAATAAGTTATTCCTGCATGGCAGGGACCGTTCCTGTTTGGCACGGCAGCACACCATGCATATATATGAGGGCGTGCTGCCGTGCTCTAAAATGGACACAGTTCCGTGTACTAGTGCAGGGTGTGTGTGTGTGTGAGAGCAGAGCTCTCACAATATACATGCCCCCTGCACTCCAGAATTGCCTTTCTGCAATTTAAAATGAGCGAGAACGCTCGTGACACCCCCAACCCATCAGGATAACAAATCTGGGTCAAAGCCATAAGGGACGATTGACCCTACCAAGACAAATGTCAGAATAACAAGAATGTAGCATAAGCACATAGCACACACCTCCCAACCCATCAGAGTAAGAAATGTGGACAATGTCAAAAATTGTCCCACAAAGCAGAAAGTTGATAGAATAACAGGTTCAGCATTAGCAGGGATATTCTGAAGGGTACAAATAAAATAACACAACAATTTTTTTTTTTAAAATGCGACAAAGTTTAAGCGTAGCTGCGAGGGTGTGCCCGTTGCTTAGCTACGCTTAGTCCAGCTTAAACAGCACAGGAAGTTAAATAACAAGAGACATCCAGCATAAGCAGTATTTCAATAGTGTAGTGGCTAGAGCATACACTTTGCAAGCAGCTATTTCCGGTTCAATCCCCACTATAGACAATTTGTATTTCACATGTGAAAGCAGTACATAAACATTTATTTTTATAATTAGCTACTTAATAATATATATTTGTTAACCAGAGTACTGCATTAGCTACAGTATAGTCACACATGAATAAATGTAATGAAAGCACATTGGGGGATGTCAGGGACAGTAAACAAATTTATAATATGTAATGAATGATGAATCAATGCCATACAGCAGATAGTCTATAAAATGAAAAATAAGCAATGATAAGCATTGCACAGCTCTGCTTACCAGGTGTAAGCATTGTGTAAATATGACTGCTAAGCAATGAGTACCCTAGCTAAGTGGATTTGCCCATAGGTAAGCAGTGCTGAACCTGTCCCTTTAAGCACTGCCAACCTTAGCTAAGCAGGCTTGCCCGTAGCTTAGCTTAGCTCAGCATATTTAAAACTGTCCAATCATGGCAAAGGGTGGGACATCAGCCATATTTAAACCCCACAGGCAAGAATACACCTCATAACTGGTTGCAGCTTCCCACTGTAGGCAGGAGTTGGTGAGGGCATGCGCTTCCGTGCACAGTGCTGAGGCATACACGAGTCCAAGGTCATGGTAGGACTCCTGATACAAAACCGTGATGAGAGACGGCTGCAGGGCCAGTACCAAGGCTCCCAATATAAAGTGGAAGCCTGGGACCATCTCACCCATGATCTCACCAGTGCCACAGGTATCCCTCGGACTGGTGAGAAGGTCCGGCACCATTATGCCGACTTGAAGCAGAGAAAGAGGGAGCTGTTGGATAAGTGGGTCCAAGAATCAAGGCAGAGGGGTGATGTCCCAGCAGTGTGTAAGTACCAATATCATACCAATAACTGTTTACTAATGTCCAGGCTGTGTATATGATGGATAGGTATGCCTACATATTTCTCTATTTCCCTTACAGCTGCAGCTGAGCGGGCTGTGAATCAGGAAGCCCATGCTAGTAGGCTGCAAAGGCTGCATTGTGAGGCTGGTGTATAACAATCCTGCTTGTAGTAGTCATACCAAATAAATATAAAGTAGTAGAAAGTCACCTGGCAGTATACAAACTGTGTATGGGTTGTACTGAATAAACCAGACAATATGACAGTAATAGTCCTATACAGATCATATTTAAATAAAACTGTAACTGCCTGGCAATAAAGTTATAAATCCTGGACTGGTTGTGTTTACTCTGGTATTGTATGGCATTTATTGTTGCATTTTCTGAATAGTAATGTTGTGTTAACCACTATTGCCCACACTGTGCTACATAAAAAATAGGAATGTCTGTATAAGACTGTTGTAAGTACAAGATCAGATTGTACAACCAAGAGAGACTTAGACAGAAAACACTGAAGAGATAGGCAGCAATATCCAAACAGCACACTCTGCTGAAACTTAAAATTGTTGTATTTTTAGCAGACACAGCCATGGTTCAAATCCTGGGAGTGTTAGTAAGCTGTATGCATAAGTATACCCCTCGACTGTACAGATTTTTTTCAGAATGTCCAGATAACTGGCTCATATTTTCTGCCTGTTCCTCTGTCCCCCTGGCAAATCAGTGGGATGATCTCAGAAATGTAGTCGCTAAATACTGACATAACATTTGATTTTCAGACCTCAAAACCTTCATAAAATGTAAATTAAAACAAATCCTGTCACTCTAGCAACTCTCCAAGTTTATGAGAGCAATATTCAAAATATGTCCCTATTTGTACCCCCATGTTGTCAAACTTTGTCCAGAGTGTGTGCATTAAAAGATTGAGAGGTATATGCATAATATTAACTCAGAATTTGGGAATATGTGTAGAAAAAGTCAAGTAGTGTTAACAAACATTCCCTCCGCAGGTCTGTCAGATAAGAAAACTGTGCCTGTCAATAAAGATTTAAATCCTGGACTGGTAGTGTTTACTCTGGTATAGTATGGCCTGACATGTAGCATTCAGTAACATCTGATATCAGAATAGTACTGTTGTGTAAACCATTGCTTCTCACACTGTCCTACATAAAAATATGTCTAGGAATGTCTATATAAGACTGTTGTAATTACAAGATCAGATTGTACAACCAAGAGAGACTTAGACAGAAAACACCAAAGGAACAGACACAGCCATGGTTCAAATCCTGAGAGTGGTAATAAGCTGTATGCATAATCATACCTCTCAACTATACAGATTTTCTCAGAATGTCCTCCTGGCAAATCAGTGGGATGATCTCAGAATTGTAGTCACTAAATAATGACATACATTTGATTTGCAGACCTCAAAACCTTCAGAAAATGTATATTAAAACAAATCCTGTCACTCTAGCAACTTTCCAAGTTTATGAGAACAGTATTCAAAATATGTCCCTATTTGTACCCCCATGTTATCAAGCTTTGTCCAGAGTGTGTGTGCATTAAGAGATTGAAAGGTATGTGCATAATATTAACTCAGATTCTGGGAATATGTGTAGAAACAGTCAGGTAGTGTTAATAAACATTCCCTCCACAGGTCTACCAGGTAAAAGATGTAGAATTTAGCTATAAGACAGTTGAAGTATATACTGTGTACAAACATACCACTGCCCAAACCAAGGCCATAGGGTATTGTAA
>NC_056739.1:1275303136-1275313136 GCF_019279795.1 Protopterus annectens
ATATATATATGTGTGTATATATATATATATATATATATATATATATATATATATATATATACACATGTATGTCTACATGTATACATGCACACACACACACATATATATAGATATATATATACATTTTCCCTACTGTTGAATGACAGTGCTGCATGATATGTTTGAGAAAACATCACACATATCTGCAGCTCAAATGGCTTAGTGGTAAATTGCTGTGGCTATGGTGTGCAGGGTCCTGTGTTAGACACGTGCAAGGGCTGTTAATTGTTTTGCTGGCCAGAACAAGGGCTTTTGGATACAGAGTGATTAAGGCACTTTTAAGCAGTCATAAGTGGGTGTGAAATGGACAGTTATGTATGGTGTGAAAATATTTTTGGTAACAAATTGCCTTGTTTTTGTTAAGCTTTACTCCAAACGACAAACAAACCAGATAAAATAAAAGAAAGGCAAGGATATAGTAAAAAAAACAGTTCTTTATTCACGAACCAATATTGTAAGTGCTTTCGGTCGCACTGCAAATGAGCAACCTTCATCAGACAAATTCAATTCATTACTAGGAAACACTTTTTAAAAAGTTACACCAAATGACATCATCATTGCATCAGCTCAAACTCAAAATTTAAAGCAACAAGACCCCCTTCCTGTCATAAAGATGCAGAAGCAAAACCCTAACAGCTTTCATTAATATAATCCATTTAATAGTAATATAATTCCTACAAGTTCAATTTAGTGTAGATTCATATCAATGATATTTATAATTATAACCTTCATACTCTGTAAAAATAAATATAAAAAGTAATAATATTAAATAAAAAATGTATATATATATATATATATATATATATATATATATATATATATATATATACATACAAAGCATAAATAATGTGTATTATATAGTGCAAGATGATTATATGTATCAAATAATTGAATACCAAACTACATGAAACTTCCCTTAAATACTCATGTAGTTATGTCATTGATGTCTTTCTAAAACCTTCAATTTAAGTATACATTTCAGGGAACTAATTTCATTAAGTCCAGAGTACATATAGGCATTTGTCAACAATTGCCACCACAATTCCCTTTGTTCTAGTCTTAGGGACCATGGACCACCCCAGGATCAACTTTCACTTTTAAGGGACGTTTCATGTAGTTCGGTATTCAATTATTTGATGCATATAATCATCTTGCACTATATAATACACATTATTTATGTTTTGTGTGTATATATATATATATATATATATATATATATATATATATATATATACACATTTTTTATTTAATATTATTATTTTTTATATTTATTTTTACAGAGTATGAAGATTATAATTATAAATATCATTGATATGAATCTGCACTAAATTGAATTTGTAGGAATTATATTACTATTAAATGGATTATATTAATGAAAGTTGTTAGGGTTTTGCTTCTGCATCTTTATGACAAGAAGGGGGTCTTGTTGCTTTAAATTTGAGTTTGAGCTGATGCAATGATGATGTCATTTGGTGTAACTTTTTTAAAAGTGCTTCCTAGTAATGAATTGAATTTGTCTGATGAAGGTTGCGCATTTGCAGTGCGACTGAAAGCACTTACAATATTAATTTGTGACTAAAGAACTGTTTTTTACTACATCCTTGCCTTTCTTCTATTTTACCTTTTTTTGTTAAGGTGAGAGTGGGATGTTGGGGAAGGATAGTATGTATATTTGGGGAGGTAGGTTGGGTCGGAAGACAGACAAGACAGCATGCAGGGGCAGTATATGACACATGTGGGGGGTAAACACCTTGGATGGGGAGGGGTGTTTGGAAATTGGAAACTCATGAGCCCCCAAAATGAAACCCCACCCATGGGCAGTTACCACTGCACCTTCATGGCCTGAAGATGGCTGTGCTGGGGGCTGAGCAGGCGAGACACCCTGACCCTCTAATTGCACCATGAGGCCCTCAAGCTGGTGTATCAGATCTCCCAATTCTCTGTGGAGCTTCCTATGCACCAGACGCTGGACCTGACTTCAGGTGACAGGATCCTGTCTGTGCCCATTCCCGGGGGGGGATGGGCCCCATCCCCTGAGGTGGTTCCACCTGATGGTAGTGCAGGACCAGCAGATGAGGAGGTCCCGGGGTGGGGCCCGGTGCCATGGCCAGATGAGGTGGGAAAGGTGGGTCCACTGGGAACGCCCTTCTCAAACATGCTATTGTGTTGCAGTTTTAGAATATATGTGGGTTAATAATAGTCAACACAATCCAGGATTAGTTATAACAGCATGCATAGATATTCCCATTAACCCAAAACACCAGATTTGGAACAGTGGCATAGCAAACAGAAAACATGCATACATGGAACCACAGTGGCCATTACAATGGCATGTAGGTTATATTGATAGCAACAGGCCACCAATGATAGTGTTTCAACATGGAACATGAATAGAAACACATTTCAATATTTGTTGAACAATATGTCCCAACAGTAGGTTTGGTGTAAACATACCCATTGGTTTGTGTGTTTAGATTATTGTTGCAGATATGGTGGGGGGGAGAGATGTCAATTAACAACTATTATATCCTTGCAGTATGAGGTCCTCTGACCTTTTTTCCTGTTTATGTCTTCCAGGTCCATTGTCCCTTGAACATCTCCCTGCGTATACTCCCCAGGAGAATGATATCATCATAAACTTCACTGTACTACATCACAGAACTCTCTTTGGATGCAGGGCCCATGATCTGCAGGAGAGGTCCACCCTGTGGAATGAGCTTGTCTACAGAGTAAATGATGTCAGCCTGCAAAACTGTAGTTATGAGCAGGTGCAACATCGTTGCACTGATCTCATCCGCCACACCTGTCACCGTGCTGCTGCAGTTAGGAGGGACCAGCTAGCCATAGGTGGGGGTCAAGCCATCCAGCCCCCACTGACACATGCTGAGGAGCTCCTCGCCAGCCTTGGGGCACCCGCTCGCCAGCCAAACCAGGAACCTGAAGATAGCATTGTGGGGATGGGTGCTACCCACACAATGGATGAGGAGCATGCAGGTAAGGCCCCAGGGCACATTAGCAGACCACTGTTATCCATCTTCATCTGTAAAGTATCTTCATGAATATGTCAGATAACATAGTCTGTTGCTGCAGTGTAGTAATGAACAGATGTGCATAATCTCTAGTATTGTGGGTTTGTACTGTTGATGTACTGAAATGCTGCTCCCACCCTGTACCAATGCCACAGGTGTGACTACTGACACTACATCTCTCACACAACTATGTAGGTCCCTCTGATACACAACCGGGGCAGCAGCCTGTAGCTGGTGATTATGGAGTTGTTTTGTTCAAGTTTGCCAATACACTGGCCATGTTATGGCCATGGTATTTGCCATGCACACATTTAACACACCTACCCATAATGCATGCTGTACATGTTCACTTATTGTTGCAATTAACTGCACTGCATCACAGTGGTCACCATGGTGGCATATCTGAAGGGTATGTACGAGTCATGCAGTATTCCTAACAACCTGTCAGTGCAAGATGTGTGGACAGAGATGAACATAATGGTGGGACAAATGGCATACAGTAGGGGCATGTCTGAAACATTACCCTTATACAGTGGCTACAACAGTGTAAACACCACCATTAAATGACAACTGTTACAGATCTACACAACGGCATATCACAATAACACATTCCACACCTTTTACAACCTGTAAAGTGATCCTAACATGAGCAATGAATATGTAATATGGAATCCTATGTTAGGACAACAAATACGGGGAATACATACCTTAACAAACACTGGAATCATATGTGTGCACACACTCCAAATAACATATTGTGGAAGCAGCTTTTGAGGTACTGACAGCATTCACTCTTTTTGAGTACACACCTTCCATCAAGTACAGAGCCTCAATGTCACACCAAGTAATGGTCTGCTTTCCAAGAAGTATGTCCATGACATTTGCCCACCCACCTGCAACAGAGGCAGCCATGGCTTGCACACATCTTACAAACCATGGAATGGATCCCATATCTGAAGGGTAGCACTCAAGAGTGGGAGAAGTAGCCTTACCTCACCATTGCATATACCATGGCAAGCAGTGCAGACAGTCATGTATGTGACTATGAAGTACGGGGCAACATTAATGTAGAAAATAAACTGATGCCCATCCAAGACAAAGGACAAAACATGTTGCAAACTGGTCATGGAGGCTGCCCAGACACATGCAGCAACACTGAGGGACTTGCAGGAATGTCTAGCAAGTACTGCCTGTGCAGTACCTGTGTCGATAATCGCCTGGAATCTGCATAAGTGTGGCCTACGGGTTAGGATAATCAGATGGAAGAGTTGTTCCACAGGAAACATCATCCAGGGCTCTCTACAGGTAGCATATGCATAACATCAAGTCTCCCAAAGGCATGTGTAGCAATGTGTAATGGTGTCCTGAGACCAAGGCTGAAACCTACAGACAGTATTAATAAAGATACATGTGGTGCACAAGCAACACCTCACTCCACCTCAGGCCCACCATCCCCATCTGTACCTTGCTGGTGCCAGTGTACAACTTTATGTTTGCTGATCATTAGCAGGAACTAGGCCAGTAGACATGGCATTCTGAATTTGGAACACTGTAAAATGACACTCATGTGTGGCCCATAGTTGTCAAGCATCTGCAATAAGGCTGAGGTTGGGGAGGGGTGTCATCCTGAAAATTAACAGTGAACTGAAGCATACATCCAAAGCTCACTAAGAATGGCTGTATCTGAACACAGTTAAGGTCATGAATTGTGCCAGACATAACTCTGACTCCACAGCAATAGTGGCGCTGTGTGACCTCCAAGGGCTGTGCACATGAGCTGACCTTGCAATCTGGCAGAGTTGGGGGACATCTGTAGGACAGAGTGACCAAATAATGGCAAGTGAAGATGGGCCATGCTAGTATACCCATTCCAGGAATAGTGACTGCTGTAGTTCACTTAGCAGGTGCTGCAAAAAACATTGTGTTAAAGGTGTGCACACTTATGCAACCCACATATTGTATGCATCTCAATCAGCATCTGCACAACTAACACATTTGTTTGATACTGCATCTGATTGCACAGGTCATATGTCACATATCAGGTGTGTGTAATGTTTACATATGCAGTATTGTGGCCCCACTGCACATCATGGAAGAGGCTGGTATGTCAACAAGGGTGTGTACACTCCTCATAGCCACAGTAGGCTTTGAAGGTTGTCAGTGTAATTTGATTTTATTGCTCATACATGCACTGCTGATGATGAGATCTGAAAATCAGAGGTCAGGCATTCACTATTGACATATGTCCTCATATCATCCCAGGTATGTGCCAGACAAACACACAGGGGCTGTGAGCAACAGAGCAAACATAACTGCCACACATATACACATTCAGCAATGGTGTGTACACTCATGAGGTATGGTGCACAGTACATGCCAGGGTGCTGAACAGGTGCACAGCAATACTGTGTACATGGGTGCAGTGTGTTCCAGGGGAAGGGGCATCACCTACTAACACAACTCATGCATCACAGAGATGTATAATGTTGGTAACAAGTATTGAGTATAGCTGCAGTACATGTTTTTGAGTGCCATATGTCATGCATGTTGACTGTTGGGTAATGAGAGGTCTGTGTAATATCTTTGTGCCACCTCACCTGTAAGTGCATGTATGTGTGTGTGTGTAGAGGTAAGCAATGACGTACAGGTCTTAAATTACATTTTTTGTTTTCCCCTCATAGGTGGCGAGGTGGGTCAGGGTCCATCCTGCAGGTAAACTGATGTTAGTGTCCATACAGATTCTGACAATGATGATAGGTACGTTGAGGCACAGGCAGGGTTGTCAGAGGCTGAAGCTGTCATCAGTTGTCATCCCACTTTTATTTACCCCATCCCCGCACACAGTCACAATGCCTGTACATACCCCATAGGTTCATAGGCTGGTACTAGGCTATCGGCCCTAGGACCTATACAAGCCTAGCCATAACAATTCTCTGGCTATTTCTTCCCACAGTATTTACTTCCCTGGACTCCTGTCCAGCAGGGTGACTTATGTGATCCTCGGGGTGAATTTCCTATCTCCCATCCAATCATCAAGGTTATTTTGAAGAGGGCCAAAGAGGCACTCTGCTTGACATGTATGGGCAGTCTATTCCAGAGTCTGGGGAGTCTCTGGGTCAGGAACCTATTCCTCCAGCATGTTTTGTTCATTGTGATGACAAGGTTTAGACCCCTGGAGCATGTGTCTTTGAGAGATTGGGATTTTTTTTAAGTGTAGCATGTCCAACAGCTCTGGGTTTGGCATGGCCTTGTATGTTAAGCAGAGATCGCCTCTGAGTAGACGATATGCGACAGAGTATAGCTGGAGTTTTTCTAGATGGTCAGCATAGGGCATCTGCTTTAGGCATGTGATTCTTTTAGTGAGGTCTTTTTGTGGCCTTTCCAGTTGTTGCAGATGTCTTGAGAGGTACATACCAAACAGGGTGCTGTATTCTATAATGGGTCTAATGAGGGATATGTACAGTGGGACAATGACCTATTTTTTTCTGGATGAAAAGCCCTTAGTGATGAGGTGTGCCACATAGAAGGATTTTCTGACTGTTGTGACGATGTGGTTATCGAAGGTGAGACCACTGTCCACCTGTGTCCCTAAGTCTCTTATCACACTTTCGGTGTTTAGTGTACTGCCACCTATGTGGTAATTCATGGGTACATGTTTTTTTCCCAAAGGGGATAACTATACATTTCTCGGCATTGAGCTTGAGCCCATAGCTCTGGCACCAAGCATCTGTTTCTGTAAGGCCCTTTTGTAGAATATCCACATCATTTGGAGAGTCAATAATGGCTCCCAGTTTGTAGTCATCTGCAAACTTTGTTAGCCAGAGTCCTTAGTGTTGGCCTGTACTTCAGAGAAGTAGATGCCAAACAAGAGCGGTCCCAGGAATGAACCCTGAGGTACTCCACTTGTCACTTGTCTGGAACTGGATTTGGAGTCGGCTACTTTTACAGTGTGGGTTCTGTCAGTAAGCCAGATGGCAACCCATCAAGTGACGTAGGGATTATGCCCAGCTTAGTAAGTTTATCTATGATTTCAGACTGGGGGATGGTGCCGGATGCCTTGGCGAGGTCCAGATGGGCTGTGTGAACCACCTTACCCTTGTCCACAGCTCTGGAGACTGATTCGAAGAAGTCAATCAGGTTCAGGAGACAAGATCGGCCCCTCATGAACCCAAACTGCATGGGGTCCAGTGTTTGAAGGTTGCCAATGTCTTTGTTTATACGTTCCATGATAATATGTTCCATGGCCTTGCAGATCAGGCTCGTCAGACTGATGGGGCAGTAGTTCCCGGGATCCAAGGTGGATCCCCCATGTGGAGTGGGATAACTGTAGCGGTGTGCCACTCAGTCGGTACGAAGCCTGAGGTGAGGCTATGATTAAACATGACACTTAGGTGAGGTGCCAGTTCATTTTTTTAGTTCATGTAGTACACAGCCTGGGATGTCGTCTGGTCCCATGGATGTTGTACTCTTAGCTTTGGAGATGTGGTGTGCCCATAGATGAGGGACAGTTGGCGGGTGGTGGCATGGGACAGGAAAGTGTGGTGACTATGGCAAGTGTGTCTGCACACAGCAGCCGTAGCTGGATGACCAGCGAGGTACCACACAGGCAGATGCACAGGGGTGCTCATAGGAGAGCTGCTGGCCATCATGCCCTGGCAGAAATGCCACAGCAGGTGTCACCAGATGCATGTTTTGGTCCATCATGGAGGCACAGGCACGTATGGAACGTTACGCCAGACAGAGTCTGAGGCTCCAGAGGGCTACTGATTCTGCTGTACTTGACAACATCCGTGATCTTGCAGGTGCCCACTGTTATTTTGCAGACGTCCTGGATAGATGGTTGGGTGAGATGGTGGGAATCCTCGACCGTTCAGTGTCTGTGTTAGAGGATTTGGTGGGAGTAGGGCAACAGCCACATGGATGTAGGTCAGCAACACCAACAGGTGGAGGTCTACGTGGACATGCAACAAGTCACAGCCGCTCCCGTACAGGCAGTACCAGCACCAGCACTGCAGGGGGTGCTGTCCAAACCACAACACAGCAGGCCACATGCACGTGGGTCCTGGCCTGTCCCAACAGGGATGCGGATCCAGCAGACATTTGTCATCAACAGGGGAGAGTACCATATCTGGGCTTCTACCTGGCAGTGCCCATGGAATCCCTGGCAGGCACAGTTCTCGTGTCTGTGGCCTAACACTGTGAACTGTTTACTCAGCCATGTATGGTCTGCAGCTGCCCAACAAACCCCTGTATAGGGCAGTCACATGGCAGAACTGTGTGCATACATATACACACACACATCACCAACACAGCTAGGGCACCTCCATACCTACACACACATCTGCACAGCCCAATTGATAAAGGACCCCCTAACACACACACACACATGATGTCAACCAAATGGCTCAGCCTAGGTGTCTGGCAAACCAACAACACACCCTGTGCATATGATACCTGTGCCACATCTCTGTCATCCATACCATCAATGCAGGGACATGCTAATATGGTTCTGATGCACAGGGTGAATGTACTAAGGTTTAGCAAAGTAATGCTGTTTAACATGTTTTCAGCTGGAAAGGTTAATGCTTACATGTCAGGATGTGTAGCTGTCCAGCCATGATGCATTATAGCTGTTATTAACACTGACTGATTGTGGTCTTCATAATGTATTCAGTTTGTGTTGTAGGTGTCTATGTGTCAGCAGTATGTTGGTCTGCTGTTGTTTCCTACAAGGGGTATGGCACTGTGGTGACACATTGTGTCATATCCTGAGTACAGCTGAACACAAGTGAAAGGTCTGTGTAACAGTTACTGCATGCACCACATGGCTGATAGGTCTGAGGGGTGTATACAGGTGAGTACATGGTGGCTGATGTCAGCAGCTCTACTACAGTGGACAATGGTAAGTGTACTGGGTGGCACACACCAAATGTTTGTGAATAAAAATCACACACAGAGGCTTTGGTGTTGATGCAATACACAGAGAATACTGTACACATGAATGCACTTAATTTTGCCGTGAACTCATTTTGGCCTATGTAATTCCACCAAGACAAAATAGGCAAAACATCACATCAGTAAATAATCAGTCTGTCAGTTTAATGTCATTGACAATGGTACCGGCAGGGTATATGTCCTCTTCCCCAATGTAGTGCAATCCTGGAGTTGGTAAACATAGGTGTGCGGGTGGCACAGCCCTCAACTTTGGAGGGTGTGGGGTGGCACAGAACCACACATAATGTGATTAATAACTACTTAACCTGTTAACATAAACTGTACAGTATTACAGCAGACTAAGCAGGGGGATACACACAACAATAACCCCAATGAGGGTGGCTGTGCCCACAACATCCACACCCAACTATATATACCAACTCCAGTATCGCTGCACAGCTGTACAGTGGAGAAGACGGCATTTACACATCTACTACTAGTTTTGATGGAATGAATTTCAACAAGATGATTCCTTTAAAATGTTAGCATTTGCCAGTCAGTTCTCTGACAAATGACCTCCTGGGACATGTATTTTTCTGCAAAATGAAGTAGATCTCTTCACATACACACACACTTACTTGGCAACACTGAGAATAGAACCCCTACCTAGGTACTTATTGATACTAAAGTGTTTGGCCTTAATTGCACACACCACACAGCTTTTAGGACGAGGTGTGTCCCAAGTTTCTTGTTAAGTGAAGAACATCATCAGGCCTTGTACAGTATGGTAATGGGGGATGTACTGGGTGTTAACGAACAATACATAGTATGACATACTGTCATATACACATTGACAAACACATAGTCATAGACACATCTGAGAGACCTGGGTTTATCAGTGCTAACTACCTTGTCAGTGAGTCCATTCTGTTACAGAGAATTTGCACACAGCACATGCATCATTGGGCTGGATAGTGTAATCAGTTACCTGTATGGTT